>NC_136484.1:46288012-46348012 GCF_053919585.1 Euprymna scolopes
ATATATATATATATATATATATATATATATATATATATATATATATATATATATGAGACAGAGCGAGCGAAAGAGAGACAGATAGAGACACACACAGAGATAACTGTCCCAGTAATAAAATACCTGTTTTAAATCCAATATGATTTTCAAGACAAATTTCGAGAAAATAAATAAATACAACGTGTATGAATAGAAAAAGATTTGTTTTCAGCTTACTGCAGAACAATTTTGATTTAATTTTTAATCGGTAAAATAGCTGCTAAGGGATTACAATTGAAAAAAATACACTTTACCTTAACAGAAGTAAGTTGATAAAACTAATTACTTCATTATCAACATCTAATGGCCGACCACATTAAAAAAAATATTACCCAAATAATGTTACTAAGTACAAGCTGATGTTTCTGCAAGGACCCGTGACGCCGCAGTAGTTAGAGTACTTGGAAAAATCAATTGTAAAAAGTGATATTCTCCTGAAGGTTGAAGGTTCAATCCTCAGTGTGGGCGACCAAAATATACATTTGCGAATTACTTAGGACCTCTAACCAGTCATGGCTGATGGAACAAGAGCACGCTGCCCCCGTGAAGTAAATAAAGGGTTCCGTTCAAAATTCCGTCCAAATTCCCGAGTTCGACAGAAACATTCCTGAGTTCGACAAGATACACCTGAAGAAGGTCGAAGGTTATATCGACCGAAACGTTGTGAAAATCACACTCAAGATGGGAACAGTAGTCCGATGAATAATAATACAGAAGTAGAAGCTATTTACAATTATATATATACAGGGTGGCCGAAAAGTCCCAGGACACTATACATGTATTTTTAATAAAACACAGTATTTTTTAATGAAACACACAGAAAACATATATATTCAACAAAAAAAGAGAACTTTATTAGAAACAAAGCAGAAAACAACTAGAGTAATTTAGTGGTCTAGGGGATCAGTATGTTGACCCTCGTTGTTCTTGCACAATTCCATTCGCCTCCAGGTTCTTTGTGCCATTTTTTTTTTAGAGAATTCCTTGATACGCTAGCAAAAGCTGCAATAATCGCATGCTTTAGCTGATCAATGGTTTCGTATCTAATACCAGAAACTTGACCTTTAATTAAACCCCATAATGAGTTGTCTGGAGTGGTCAAGTCGGGGCTTCGTGGTGGCCAAGCAAAAGAATTTGATCCGCGCCCAATCCATCGATCAGGGAACTCTGCATTTAGCAGCGCTCTCACAGGAAGTGCATAATGTGCGGGTGCACCATCTTGCTGTAGCCATACACGATCCTTAATACCAAGTTCTATTAACTTGGGAATGAACCAGTTTCTAATCATGTTGGCATATGATTCCTGGTTGACATTGCCATCAAAGGACCATCAAAGGACCAATCAAATGTTCAGATGTCAATGCAGCCCAAATCATAATATGTGGAGGATTATTTTCAACTTCTTCTTTGTAAAAGGGGTTTTCTTTAGCCCAGAAATATATGTTTCGACTTTTAGAACTTTTATAAATGGCGCATTCATCGCTGAATATTATCTTTCTGTGATTTCTTGAACCATCAGGAAAGCGTTTTAAAAATTTCTCACAGAATTCTTTTCTTCGATCCATATCTTCATCTGACAACTGATTTACCGACATGGGCTTATAAGCTTTGACATCCAAGTCCTTTTTCATATGATCCATCATGGTAGCCCTTGGTATTCCAAGTTCAGCAGAACGTTTTCTGGTGGATTTCTTGGGAGACTGTTGCAGTGATTCTTGAACACCAGCACATGTTTCCTTTCGTATTTCAGGCCTGCCACTTCTTGCCTGATCCAGAACGCTACCTGTTTCAAAAACTTTCTTCTCCCACAGATACAGATTACTTCTTGATGGCGCGGGTTTTCCAAATCTTTCTGTGAAAGCACTTCGAACATCTTCCATAGTCATGTCATTCCTGATGCGGTCGTGAACCCAAACAGCAGCAATTAAACGCTCGTCAACAGTAAATACACTGATGTAAGTCATAACCTGAAAAAATAAATGAAATAAATTGTTTTAACAACATTAGAATATTAAAATCAATCATATTTAACAGCATTAAAATATTAAAAATAGAGTGTCCTGGGACTTTTCGGCCAGTGTCCTGGGACTTTTCGGCCACCCTGTATATACACATAATAATTATAAAATTATACAAACACATATAGGCACACATATAGAAACACATATAAATGCATACTTAAGTATGCATATTTATTAACAGCAAAGGTGTAATTGTAGCCTAATTGCTAATTTTATACTTAAATTCTTTAAGCTTTACTTAGTATTTACAAAAGATATCGATTCTCTATCATAAATCTACCAGAAATGCTTACGAATCAACTGTTAAAATATGCTTGCACAGATACATATGCATAGACATGGAAATGATTCATATACCATACATTACAACCATGTAATCCCTACATGCTGCTGTGAAACCTGACATAGTTATATGGAATAAGTCATGGAGAGTGGCAACCTTGGTTGAAGTGAGTGTCCCTAATGATGGACAGAGCCGAAAGGGAGAAACAGACCAAATATCAAGGTCTCATGTATGATATGAAAAGAAACTGGAATCTTAGGGTGATATCAATCATATCAGTTATTATAGGTGCCACAGGACTTATGAAGAAGAACCTGAAGTCCTACCTAACTGTTCCTGGTGAACCAAGTGCAAAAGAGATCCAGACGATTGCACTTAAGGGAACAATGAGGATTCTAAAAAAAGCTCTCGGTTGGTTTCAATATAAAGCAGGGTAATGTTGGCAGATGGTTTTGAAGGCCCATTACTCAGTGTTACAATCTTCAAAGGAAGAAAATTAAAAACAAAAAACAAAAAAAAGTTGAAATATATATACTTGATGGCCGAAATGTGAAAGTTCTAATCGACGGTACAACTAAGAAAGTAGACACAATGCAAAGAGGTAACGGCAATAGCAAAGAGATAATAAACACAGATGTAAGGTTAAAGATGAAAGATATTGTGTTTTATTTTATTGCTAGCCTGGGTTCACGGCGTTGCCCGAGTGTTTGGAGGTGTGTGTTGAGCAAAAAAAAAAAAAAAGTGGTAGTAGGCAGGCAGGCAGGCTCGAACCCATACTGCGAAAGAGGAAAAGAATGTGAAAAAAAAAATGTGACGTGTTTGCTGTTGCACCCATCGCCAAACCGGAAATGATGTAGGTTTAAATTAAGGCTAGCCAATCAGAAAGAGGGGATGACTTTCGAAAATATCAGCGAAAAAAAACGACCCTTCCCTGTAGAAAAGTGCCCAGTTGAGGGTGAAGGAATTAATATTTTTAACCATATAATTTTCGATATATGTTGTCTGAAGGGTCGAGCTTCAAAATGATACCAATCTCGTGAAGATCCGTCACCTCTGTCAAAAGTTTCTGTGAGACATATAAACATACATACATACATTTAAACAGACAGATGAAATTTGTATTATAGAAGAGAAAACGGTAAATTGTATGGCAATTGGGATCATGAATCTGTTTCGATTAGAGTGAGAATGGGCGTCTTGTAGAGTTAAAATTCAGATGTTTCTGATGACGTGCCTTAGATCAGTCCAGACAGGATTTGATGCTGGAAAGAGTAGCTGGACGTTGACGGGGTACTGAATGTCAACAGATTTTGTAATAGATAGCTGGACATCAGTGGGCACTGGAACAGGTAACTAGACATCAGTAAGCACTGGAGCACATAGTTATATGCCAGTGGGTACTGGAGCAGGTAGCTTGGGAGCTGGGAGCTGGAAGCACTGGAGTAAGCTGGAGCTACTGAAGTTGCAAGTGGCTGAAAGAATGAGCTAGAGCTGTAAGTACAGAAAGATGCAGTCGTGAGCAGAAGCCGGTGAAGTCGTTGGAGTTGCAGGGAGGTGCTGCGGTCGAAGCAGATGCAGGAACTGAAGTGGCAGGCTGTGAGAGGTAATCCCAGAAGGCAGGCAATAGTAGAGAGTAGAGTGTGTATGGCATTCTTGTAGTTTGTGAGTCGTCCTTAAAACAACAGTTTGAATAACGTTGTTTTTTAAATAGTCCTGAAAAGAACTGTTTGGGTACTGTTGCTCTTGGTTTCGACAGCTACTTGTCTTGCCAACGACAACCACGTCAAGTCATGTTAAGAGGTGCCTATCTCTCAGGCCAAACTGAAGATTTTTGCTGTGAAGTCGCTTCTTTTATGAAAAGACATTGATATGACAGGAATTTGCTCTCTAAACAAACAAATGACTATAATTAGTTTCAGGCGGAATTTCTTACAGCCAAAAATGTCTTTGAGTATTTATTAACTATATATATATATATATATATATATATATATATATATATATATATATATATATATATATATATATTAATCTGGGTTTGAAATTATTTTTGTTTAATTGTGAAAAAATAAAGTTCTATGTATTGAAAAAAAAAAAAACGCTGCTATTTTTAGCACACATGATCGTGACGTGTCGGTCACGTGTCTGTCTCTGCCGACCAGCATATTTGAATTTGTTTACAAAATGGGAGCGGTAACATAGCATGTGATATACTCAAAAACATATACAAATGTATATACGCATACATAAATATACATTCATAACATAAATATACACAAGTATATACATGCCGGTATAAAATTATCATAAGTATATGACAAAGAATAGATATCACATCATCTTAACCAAACAAAATTATATATATGAATGCATAAAAACATATCCATACACATGCTTCTTTGGAAAGTGTTGGTCATCTGATATCAAGTTGCAAAGTTCTTCTAGGGGACGGCTACTATACAGCGAGACATGACGGAGTATGCAAGTATCTCCACTGGACCATCTGTAAAAAATTAAACATCCAGTGTAGCAGTAAGTCCTAGGAGCATCAACCTGAAAGAACACTCGGAAATGACTTTTATACCATACATTACGACCATGTAATCCCTACAGCTACCTACCTTGAAAATGCTGCTGTGAAACCTGACATAGTTATATGGAATAAGTCAGAGAGAGTTGCAACCTTGATTGAAGTGAGTCTTCCCAATGATGGCGGTCTTAACAGAGCTGAAAGAGAGAAACAGACCAAATATCAAGGTCTCATGTATGATATGAAAAGAAACTGGAACCTAAAGGGGATATCGATCATACCAGTTATCATAGGTGCCACAGGACTTATGAAGAAGAACCTGAAGTCCTACCTAACTAATATTCCTGGTGAACCAAGTGCAAAAGAGATCCAGACAATTGCACTTAAGGGAACAGCGAGGATACTAAAAAGAGCTCTAGGTTGGTTTCAATAAAAAAGCGGGGCAATGTTGGCAGCTGGTTTGGCTGCCCCATACCCAGCATTACAATCTTCAAAGGAAAAAAATTAAAAAAAAAAAAGTAAAGATACCGACGCTTCACACAGAACTGTACACTGAGGTACCCACTTTGTGGACACCCTTACGATAAATGGATGTTGTAAGAGCAACTATTGCTTAAGGTGTAAAAAATTTTTTAACTAAAAGTGACTGAAATCCAACCATAAACTTTAAAGCAAATAGGTTATATGAAAGTTGACACTTATATTGTTACACATAAAAATTGAAACAATTACAAAGAATCACAATGGTTAACATTTGTTTAGTATCAGAAACACATTTTTATCAAAGATATAGCAAAGATACCCCAACTTAATGTGCACCATACCTAACTGAGGGAGGTTTATGAGGAGCCGCACCTAATATGGCCTTGACCTTGAAAAATGGTGTGCATCATCCCTAGGTTGGAGACCATCATCATGTCAGGTTTGGTCATGATCGATCCAGTGGTGTAGGCTGTAAAAGAGTATATATGCATAGGCTATGACCTTGACTTTTACTTTTACTTTGGAAAATGGTGTGCACCATCCCTAGGTGGAGGACCAGGTTTGGTCATGATTGGTCGAGTGGTGTGGGCTGTAGTGAGTTGTACATGCAAACACACACATGAACGCTGCTACTTTATATATATATATACTATCACAAGTACATATACACAAATATATTTAAGTATTACTAGACAGTAACTAAGAGTATAACCACATAAAAAACTAGTATTATTAATTCATTTGTTCATTTATATTTTAATTACTAATCTTATTAAATTACTAGATTTCTTAATTCACCTTCCCAGTGCAAAAATATTTCATTTTATTCAAATTAACATTAAATGCGTACTGAGTCTAAGGTTTTTAATTCCACATTAAATCTTTTTTATGAAGTGTTATAGCGAATCCATTAGATTATTATCATATTTATCCACAGTAATTTGTTTGAAGTGCCTACAATTGATACCTATTTCATCTCTTTGATTTAACAATTTATTTTTAAATGGGAATCGAATAAGAGCTAATTTTCATGTCTTTTTAGGAAAGAAAAAAAAACAATAATTATCGGGTATCGATATTGATGAAACACAACTGAACACAAAAGTAAAGTAGAACAGATATATTGAGAGCAAGAAAGTGTATACAATATTTACATAGAGTCCATTGGTATAGTCATGGGGAGACCATCCCTGGAGAAGGTGTCGTTAGGTCTCTCTCGTTTTTACCGTACCAACCATATTTATATGGTTGACACTCCACGTATGCTAATTAGGTGGATCCTACCACAACGAATGTATATATATTTTCTCCTTTTTTTGGCCCGATAATTTAAATACGGAGAAATATAGGACTGATTGTAAATTTATTTTTTTATTATTTTATATATATATACTTTTTCTTTTTTTTCTTTTTCTTTGCGCAGTAATTTAAATGCAGGGATATGCGAGATTGAAGATCTATACGTCTTGAGTGTCTGTAAAGTGTGTTTTAATTTGTTTTACTTGGATACATGTGTCTAAATGAAGTGTGAATTATTCACGATAGAAACAAAGCGGCGAAAGATTTGTGTAGCTTAATTGCCATGTGTTTTCATAACTTATTACGTAGCCCCAATCATGTATTAGGCACTGTTGAAGTAAATACTAAAAATTGATACATATAATATTAATTCTCTTATACAATAATATAATATAATAATAATAATAATAATAATAATAATATATATATATATTTCATGTATCCACATAAAATTCAAGGTGGGCCAAAATAAGGGTCCTATATATATATATGATTATATTTAAAGATAGGACCCTTATTTTGGCCCACCCTGTATAATTTTATGTGGATACATGAAATATATATATATATATATATATATATATATATATATATATATATATATATATATTATTATTATTATTATTAATTCCCATGTGTTTTCATAACTTATTACGTAGCCCCAATCATGTATTAGGCACTGTTGAAGTAAATACTAAAAATTGATACATATAATATTAATTCTCTTATATAATTTTATGTGGATACATGAAATAAATATATATATATATATATATATATATATATGTGTGTGTGTGTATATATATATATATATATATATATATATATATATATATACACACACACACACACACACACACGACATAGTCATGTTTGACATACCGGTTCCCATTGGATCACCAAAGTTAAACAACGATGAGCCTGGCCAGTACCAGATGGGTGACCATTTGGGACTTCCAGATGCTGTATGTGCTCTCCACTTATCTCGGCATTGTTTCCAGTCGCCCTGGACTTCTCCTTGCCACTGGACTCAAGCCATGCCGATCCAGGAGAGGTGTGGCTGGAGATTGCACAACCCTTGCCACGATGCTGCCCCTACAGGTAGTAACCTTTGTCTTTAAAGACTGAACGGAGGCATCATATATATATATATATATATATATATATATATATATATATATATATAATATTTACTATAATAATTATTAAATATCTACAGACACTAGTGTTTCATCTTTTCCGGTATCTTCAGTGCAGGGTGTCACGATTAACACCAATCGATAGATTCAAACCCGACGACAAAAGCCATCTCTGGCTCAATTAGCAAGGACCGTATCCATTCAGCTATCGTTAACCTCGTGAAATAACGTTGAAATTTAAACATTTTATTTTTAAATGTTTTTTACGTCAGAATGATCTAATCATATTACGATGATCTGCTCATAAGAGCTAAATTGACCGACTTAATTCAACTGAAAGTGCTCAATGATAAGAAACGAGTTTCTTAAAGGGGCTGACATAATTATTTACTATAATAATTATTAAACCGTGTGTGTGCATGTATATATATATATATATATATATATATATATAAATATATATATATATAAAAGTGAACGTGTCTGTCTGTGTGTCTGTCTGTGTGTGTGTATCTGTCTGTCTGTGTACATTTCCCTACGCAATAACTCTGTCAAGTTTTAGTCTACAGACTCGAAATTTGATATACAGAGTACTGAGATTTGGGAAAATCTATGTGATCGGTTTTCTGTCAGAAATTTGGCTGTTAAGGAGTCAAAGTTCAACGATTTGACCTTTGAGAACTCTACCAAACTCCTCCAACAATTTGGGGTCTAAACACTTGAAATTTTAGATATAGTTTCCTTGGACATGGATCTAACTTAATAACTTAATTTGAGCCCAAAACAATAAATGTTAAGGTGTCATAATAGGGGTCAAAGTAAAAAAAAATTGACCGTTTTTTGTTTTGTTTTTTTTGCTCAGCATACACCTCCAAACACCCGGACAACGCCGGGCCTAAATGCTAGTATATATATAAAAGTGTAAGTGTCTGTCTGTTTGTCTATTTGTGTACACACAATAACTCTGTCAATTTTAAGTCTACAGACTCGAAATTTGATATACAGAGTAGTGAGATTTGGGAAAATCCTTGTAATCAGTTTTCGGCCAGACATTTGGCTGTTAAGGAGTCAAAGTTCAACGATTTGACCTTTGAGAACTCTACCAAACTCCTCTGACAATTTTGGGGCGAAACATTTGAAATTTTAATTATAGGTTCCTTGGACATGGATCTAACTTAATAACTTGATTTGAGCCCAAAACAATAAATGTTAAGGGGTCATAATAGAGGTCAAAGTTTTTAAAAAATTGACCTCTGCGGTCTCTACCAAATTACTCAGACAATTTCTTGTCTAAACATTTGAAATTTAACATAAAGGGTATTCAGAGATAGGGCAAGCTTGTTTATCGATTTTGGTCGAATATTTGAGATACAAATATATAAATATATCTATGTATGTATGTATGTCTGCCTAAAACTTTTGACAGATTTTTACAAGATCAGTATCATTTTGAAGCTCGACTCTTCAGACAACAAATACCGAAAAATTGGCTAAAAATATTTATTTCTTCACCCTCAACTGGGCATATTTCTACAGGTAGGGGTTGCTTTTTTCACCGATATTTTTGAAAGTCATCCCCTCTTTTCGATTGTCTAGCCTTAATTTAAACTTACATCACATCCGGTTTGGTGGTGGTCGTAACAGCAAAAATGTCACTTTTTTCATATTCTTTTCCTCCTTCGCCGTGCGGGTTCGAGCTTGCCTTCCTACTACCACTCTTTTTTTTATTTTTGCTCAACACACACCTCCATCACCCGGGCAACGCCAGGCACCCATGCTAGTATATATATATACACACACACACGGTTTTTAACTATTAAATTCAGATGAATATATCTCGGCTCAAACAAAAATTTATTGATTCAAATAAGCACCATCAGAATCAACATGCAAAACAAGTATATGTCAATAATGAAAAAATCTTGCATTCTGGTGGCGATGAAGCTGTTGAAAGCGTTTTTCATGTTGCTTAGGTTTTTGAAGCATTTTTCACGCAGAAAGTTGTCGAAATGCTTGAAAAAGTGGTAGTCAGTAGGTGAGAGATCTGGAGTGTATGGTGGATGAGGCCATCGAATTTAATCCCAGAAATTTTTAGTAGAACGTGCAGAATAGTTAACAATTGATTATTTAACCACACACTGCATAATCATCGGCACGCAAGAGAAAAAAAGGTTAAGTTTCATAGGGCAAATCCCATAAACCCTGCACATATAAGGGTCAGTTGTAGGAAGTTTGAAGACCACGTTTGGAACATATACAACTAAAACATTAACTCCGGAACTGTGATGATCATGATTTAGATCAAAAGCTGAAGGTGCGGATTCTCTCATAAGAATCATCTGCAGAAACATAGAGTAACAACCAGCCAAAATATTTCTTTGCATGATGTATACTTGTAGCAACCATGATAACACACAACCACAGCAGCCACAGCAAAACTGTGCGGTTCACTAATTTGAGTCTGTCTTTGGTTTATAAGCTCAGTGCCGATTAATCCAAACATTCCACTTCCTCTTCTGGCTTGCCCAATCACAGGCCATTTCTCATGCAAGCTGAACATGTGACAGAATTAACAAAAAAGGTTTAACACATGGCTACTTATTCTTTCCTAGAAAGGACATAGTACTGACAATAATCTCTTGTGGCTTGAACCAGCTCTCAAACTTCTCTCGTAGGGGATTCAACAGAGTGACCCCTACCCGGGACTTTGAACTTGGGTTTGACTTCAACATGGAGATATATAATACATCATGGCTACCGCTGGATCCTGTCACTGACACACGTGTATAGTTCACATACACAATTCTCCTCAAATAAGACTTTCTAACGGTTTTGTCATTGTCCATATTCATTACTAACACGCTCCTCTTTTACTCAACGTTGTCATAAACACGTGACAAGAGTTAATTAAAAAAGCTTTAACAAATAGCTTCTTACTCTTTCTTTGCTCAGGACACAGTACTGACAACAACTTCACGTGACTTGGACCAACTCTCAAACGTTTTTCTTGAGGCGCAACAGACCCTTCACCCACCCACCCCGGGACCCTTAGCCTTGGGTTTGACTTTGACAAGGAGATATATCTAATACATCATGGCAATTGCTGGGCCCTGACTGTAGCACCTGTGTACGGTACACATCTGCAAAATCTTTTCTCCTTAAACAGAACTTCCTAACTTTTTGTCTTGTGGACTTATACTATTACTGACACGCTTCTCTTTTTCTCTTTTATTCAACAAAAATAACCAATAAAATTGTTTTAAATGTTAGAATGAGTTGCAGGCACGAATTGTGTCAATAGATATTTCACTCAGAAGCTGGTTATGTGAATCATTTGCAGAAACCAAAAATAATAACGAGCCTAAATATTTCCGTGCATGAGGTATAGTTGTAGCAACCTCAATAACAGACAACCAAAGCAGAGGCAGCAATACAGCAAGGACATAGTACTGACAATAATCTCTTGTGGCTGGAACCAACTCTCAAACTTCTCTCTTAGGGGGTGCACTAGTTTGAATCTGTCTTAGGTTTATAAGTTCAGTGCCGATTGGTGAAAGCATTCAACTTCCCTTCTGGCTTGCCCAATCAGAAGGCATTTCTCAATCAGAGCTGAGCACGTGACAGGGGTTATAAAAAAGTTAAACACATGGCTACTTACTCTTTCCTTGGTTAGGACACAATACTGAAAACTATTCCATGCGGCTCGGATCAGCCTCCAAACTTCTCTCTTAGGTTGCAACAGAATCCCTCTCCCCAAGGGTTTTTGGTCTTAGATTCTACTTCAACAAAAAGATATATAATCCATAATGGCTACCGCTCACCATTGATTTCAACACTGATATATGGTACACATACACAAACTCTTTTTTCCTCAAATAGGACTTCCTAACCGTTTTGTCACCGTCCATACTTATTACTAATACTCTTTTCTTTTCCTTTTTTACTCAACAAAGATAATCAATAAAGTTGTTTTAAATGTTAGAATGAGTCTTTGTCGTTCCATTCTGCAGATCTGACATGCTGACACGTGCAAATCAAAAAAGACATATGGTTGAACACAGAAAATTGACAGATGCAAAATTATTTATCATTATCGATTTATTCATTTCAAAAGAAACTTGTGTCAGATCAATCTATTTTAACTGAATGGAATGTGCTCTGATGAACTCATTGCACCTGTACCCCCTCACATACATACCCTTGACAAACCCATCTAGCAGCAAAATACCACTCTTTCAATGTAGAGGTTCCTAAATACCTGTTGGAAATCCAATAACGCCTGCATTTCTTATTATCTCCCTTTGTGTGTAAATATCCCATAATCCTTTGCTTGTGTTCAATAAAATTTCTTCTCTCTATCTGTCCACATGTGTCGTAAAGTTCCTCTTTTGAATTTCTGTTCATTTCTAATCTTTTTCACTGACAATGCAACTCGCAACAGGTTATGAATCTAGAAGAGATAATGGAAACTGCTGGAGCAAATTATTATTCAACAAAGATGAAGCAAAATACGAAATGGGGGAAATTAATTTCTTAAGCCATCTACATATGCTCACTGGTGTTATCAGATTAGGCTGTCTGAAGATATTGGCTTCCCAAGACGAAATGCACTTAACATTGATGCTTTTTGTTTTTCTACTTCCTTTTGCAAAACTTAATTATGTTTTTTTCACCTTTTCCTTCTTCCCATTTCCTCTTTCTCTTTTTATTTTCCTCACTTTCTGACTGGTTTCCTAGCATAAAATGTACCAAACATTAATGTTGTAACCCTTTTCCCTCTCCTATTACAAAAATCATTCATGTTCTGCAGGACAGGGAACAAAAACGATAAAATCCACTATAAAAAAACAAAAGAACAAACACTATAAACTAGCGATTGAAAATACAAAAAGATTGAAGAATAAACACCTTCTACAAAATAACAGGATGCAACATGTATACTTTTTCCAAAATAACTGAATTCAGCATTAAAAGGCTTGATATGCCGTAAAAAAAAACAACTAAACCAAACATATGCTCAGTCTAAAAGACGCCATTTAAGGTGTAAATCTAGTTAGAGGTGGAAATGATAATGAGAGAAATGAAGAAGCTTATGCTGAAATTGTGCAGTTTCTAGATGATAAAAGCCCATCTCTGATAATGAGAGGAGCTGCTGATAATGGAAGAAAGACCTTTGAAAAATTATGCAAACATTATGCAAGAAAAGGAAAGCCAAGGGTTATTTCTATATATACTCAACTAGCATCTCTCAAGAAGAAAGTTGCTGAAAGCACCAGGGACTATATAGCAAGGACAGAAATGCTGAACAAATAATGGACGATGCTTTGGTCATTGTGATAATACTAAAAGGACTACTTAGCCACTTCCATCCTTTTTCTATCTATGTAACTCACAGCAATAAGGAACTAACGTTCTCAGAATTTAAAATCGAACTTCATAGCTTCGAAGAAACGTTAAAACACAAAGACCAGTCGAGTAACTTTCTCTTTTTCATGAACTACTGTGAAAAACCATAATTATGACGGGTGAGACATCCTGTGTTTTACATGTAATGGAAAAGGGCATGTATCCAAAAACCATAGGGTAACTATTGCAAAAGTACCACTCACAATAGAGAGTCCTGTCACTACAAATGAAGGGATACTTTGAAAAAGGTTGCAGATATCGAAGAAAGTAAATTTGCATTTAAAATGGAGCACTAATACATATGAAAGTCAATATCACCCTTGGTCTTACTAGTCAATGTAGGAGCCACGTCCCATATCATTAGAGATGCAAAGAAATGAAAAAACTTTGATGAAACATTCCAGTCAGAAAAACCACTATATGGAATTGACAGATGGTATAGCATTAAAAAGAGAAGCTAAAATATGCTTACTAGACATGGATGGAAATTGCGTCACGGTTAACTTAAAAATAGTGCTACTCATATACTCCTACCCACAAGACATATTTTCCGTAAAAACTGCAAGCAAAAATGGAGGAATGATTATTTTTAAAGAAAATCAAAATGAACTGAAACATAAAACTGGTACAAAATTTAAAATACATAAAAGACTATACAATCTAATGACTGCGGAAGATGAAATTACTGAAGACAGCTGTCATGAATGTCACGATATTCACACATGACATAAAATACTCACCTACTGTAACTACAATGACATAACAAAACTATTTATGTAGTTTGTGGAATGAAAATAATTAAAAAAAAATAAAAGCAACAGAAATTGTGACATCTGCCTTCAAGAAAAATTTTCCTAAAGTAGAAATAAATACCCTGACAAATATGTAACTATTATATTACATTTAGTCTACTCAAATCTACCCAGCACTATAGATCCATCAGATTTAAACGGAAACATATATGCTGTCTCATTCATGAATGATTTCTCCGATGCTGTATTTGTGTACTTCATTAAAAATAAAAGCAACACTACACTCGCTGCCAAAAAAATTAATCGTGGATGTTTCTTACTAGGGCAAAATAAAAATACTGAGATCAAACAATGGTTCAGAGTTCAAGTTAAATGACTTCCAAAAATTACACCAGCGAAACAATATAAAACATGAGACTTCGACATCATACTCGCCTCACCAAAACAGAACTGCCAAGAGGAATTGGTGAACACTATTTGAAATGGCAAGATGCATGATCGTGGAAAGCGGCTTACCCAAAACTTTATGGACTTAAGCTGTTATGACATCTGCAGTTGTATGAAACGGGTGCTTCAACAACCATTTAAAGCAGACTTCCTATTATGGAATAACCGGGAGAAAAAAATGATCTTTCAAAAATGCACACTTTTAGTTCGGTGTGTTATGCCTGCTCTAACACAAATTAATTCTTTTCAATATTTTCTTATATATTTGTTAATAATGTGATTCTATTTATTCTTTTCAATCTTTTCTTATATATTTGTTAATAATGTGATTCTATTTATTCTTTTCAATCTTTTCTTATATATTTGTTAATAATGTGATTCTATTTATTCTTTTCAATCTTGCAATTTTCAAAAATGCTCACTTTTAGTTCGGTGTGTTATGCCTGCTCTAACACAAAAGGGAAACTAGACCCAAAATGCCAGAATGGAAATAATTTGGGGGATATGACAGAAATAGCTCAGCATATCTAGTCTACTACCCCAAAAATAGACAAGTGGACATACATAGACAAGTTAAATTCATCAACAACGCCACTGAACAACTCAAACCTATCCACCAAGTGAAGATGGTGAGGATCTTTCCCAAAGAGATTTGATGAAAAATATAAATTGGAAGAAGACCCTAAATGATCTAGTGTCGATCAACTAACTAATGCCATAGAAGAGGATAGATACACTTGGAGATACTCAAGGTGGGAACACAAACTTCCTAGCTACTTAGAGGACTGTATGACAATGGTTTAGGACGAGAGTGATCACACGCTAATCAACATTGACTACTGTGGCTACAAAACCGCACATAGTGCACTGCATACTTATAAAGAAACTACAACTTTCCCTGTGTCACATCATTGGATCAAAGGAATGGAGGAGGAAATCGATTCTCTAAAGAAAAATAACGTTTATTTGATAACATCTTTACCTAAAGGCAAAACGACAGTGAGTGATAGATGGATATACAAAATTAAAGAAAATTCAGACGGTTCCCCCAAATACAAAGCAAGATTCGTCACAAAGGGCTATAACCAAACCAAAAGAGTAGATTATTCAGAAACTTTCTCTCCAACAGCTGAGATCACATTAGTTCGCAAATGGTTAGCCAGTACGATCTTATTGTGCATCAAATAGATGCGAAAACAACATATCTCCATGCTCCAATCGATCATGAAATTTACATGGAGCAACCAGAGGGATTTGAAGTAAAATGGAAAACAGATGAGAAACTAGTCTGTATGCTAAATAAATTATTATACTGCTTAAAACAATCGGGCAGAAACAGGACCCAGACCTTGCATAACCGCCTCATTAAAAATAACTTTAACCAGAATCAAGTTGATCATTGCATCTATGTATGTCAGAATGATAAAGAAAGGATCATTATCATCTCATGGGTTGATGGTTTAATTATTGACACTGATAACATTAATCTACTAAACATCACCAAGCAGATGCTAATGTCTGAGTTTAAAATGAAAGATCTGAGAAAACTCCACCATTTCCTAGAAAAGTATGTAATAAAAATACTAAAAATGTTTAACATGTCTGACGTTAAACCTAAGACAACACCATGTGAACAAAAGTTGGATTCAACTGATAATAACTCTGATAACATAATCAACTTTAGAAAATATTTTGAAGTCAACGGTGGTTTAATTTACTTGATCTGTACTCGGATCTAAGTTATAATGTCAGAAAATTATCACAACACTTATCTGAACCACATGAACAGCACTGGAAAACGCATGACTAATTCAAGTTAATTGCATACAGTGATGTTGACTGGGCATTGGACCAAGCAGCATCACCAAGCAACAAACAAAGCATGTCTGGGTACTGTTCCAGTTTAACCAAAAATGGCCCAACTATTTTCTGGAAATCCAAAAGACAACCCATGGTTGTGTTCTCCACATACAAAGCTGAATACACGACACTAGCAATGACTACCTAAGAATGGACCCAGATCAAAAATACACCCCCATTAAAATATTTGACAACAATCAAAGTGTTAAAGCGCTTTCTAGCGACTCTGTCCACTAACAAAGGTGCAAACATATAGGCATAAAATACCACTTTATCAGGAACACTTTAAATAACATCAGCATAGAGATAATTTATATATATATATATATATATATATATATATATATATATATATATATATATATATACATATATCCTTACCGGTTCATTACCGTTGGGTCCCGATTTCGAATCTCGCTAGATACAGCCACTCTGATGAGTCGTAGACGACGAAACACGTGTCAGTGGATAATTACATTTTAAAAATAATATATATATACCGCTCCCCATGTGGGGGGTGCCAAATTGGTTAAAAAGGGAAAATTATTCCCAACTTGCATTTAGGTAAAAATGCACTTTCGTAAATAATTGAATTCATTCAAAACATATCGCTAAAACCAAAATAAAACATCTAAGTAAATTGCGATATATCCAGACAGTTAGCGAGATGATCCAGGGGTAGAGTTTAGGCTCATTACCGTTGGGTCCCGATTCGAATCTCGCTAGATACAGCCACTCTGATGAGTCATAGATGACGAAACACGTGTCAGTGGGTAATTACATTTTAAAAATTATATATATATATATATATATATATATATATATATATATATATATATATATATATAAGCTCTACTCTCTATTGCGTATTGAGCTTTTTTAATTCGGTTGGGATTGAATTTTCGATATATAAATACTGTTATTTATATTAGTTTGAAGTTTACCATTGCGTATATCAGGTAAACATTACATCCCTTTGTTTTCATTAATATATATAAATATATATATAGAGAGAGAGATATGCCTGCTGATATTATGAAAACCCCCAACTCGAGCAAAAAGAAGAAAAATTTGAAGGACTTTTATTTTGACTTTTAATAGTTTACCGATATGATGCTTTAACATATTTTTTTTTATAGATATCATAAAATAAAATAAAACACAATAACATTCTAAGAGCAAGTGGGGGATGAGGAAGTCCAATAACTCTTGTCTTTCTTCTCCCTATATTTGTAAATATCCCATAATCCTTTGCTTGTCTTCAATAAAAAATTTTCTCTCTATCCGTCCACATCAGTCGTATATTTCCTCTTTTGAATTTCTGTTTATTCCTAATCTTTTTCACTGACAATGCGATTTCTACTTTAATAGCTTATTCCCTTGGACTGCTAGACTTTGGGATTCCTTCTCTGCTTCTTGACTCTACTAATGCAGAAGAATGTGAACAGGCATCTCACTCATTTCCTTATACAGTCCCTGAAGACATGGTCCCAAATAGTAGCCACTTACGTCCAAGTTGAAACATATGTTATTTGGTATGAACAAGAGTCAGAAAAAAAAAAATCTATAATATAAATCTCACCTGTCTGTTTAAATGTATGTATGTATGTATGTATGTATGTATGTATGTATGTATGTATGTATGTCTAAAACTTTCGACACAGGCGATGGATTTTCACAGGATCGATATCGTTTTGAAGCTCGACCCTTCGGACGACAAATATCGAAAAACTGGCTAAAACTATGAATTCCTTCACCCTCAACTGGGCACTTTTCTACAGGGAGGGGTCGCTTTTTCCGCCGATATTTTTGAAAGTCATTCGCTCTTTTCGATTGACTAGCCTTAATTTAAACCTTTGCGACTTTTGATTTGGCGATGGATGGGGCCCAAGCAAAGACATCATTTTTTTTTTTTTTTTCACGTGCTTTTGCTCCTTCACGGTACGGGTTCGAGCCTGCCTACCTACTACCACTTTTTCTTTCTTTTTTTTTTTTTTTTTTTTTTTTTGCTCAACACACATCTTCAAACACCTGGGCAACGCCGAGCAGTAAATAAAATAATAAAAAAGAAAAAACAACTAGATACGAATTGGTTCAAAATATCTGGGCAATAAGATATGATGGATTATGTCCCTTGATTTCTGTTTTTGGCTTTTAAAAAGCAAAACAAATTTCCGCCGATTAAAAGAAGTCCTTTTATAACTCAACTTTATACTTAAATACAATAAATATCTAATATATATTAAGTATAATTTTTACTCCGGAAAACAATACAAATCATAATTATCACAAAAAAACCAAACAAACAGCAACAAAAAAGATGTTTCTTTAATAATCACCCATCTCCGAAAAATAAAGGGCGATCACTCTGTCAGTGTTAAAACACTTCTGACATTTTTTCCAACCTCATTTCTACTTTCATTGTTTATTAGTTCGTCTGCAAATATCACGCCGAAAATTCACCAGGAAAAAAATTGATTACTATTCCCTTTGGATGTTAAAGGAAAAT
This sequence comes from Euprymna scolopes, assembly GCF_053919585.1. Classification (NCBI taxonomy): domain Eukaryota; kingdom Metazoa; phylum Mollusca; class Cephalopoda; order Sepiida; family Sepiolidae; genus Euprymna; species Euprymna scolopes. Next base: position 46,306,781 of record NC_136484.1, read on the forward strand.
GGATGAGGATTCTTGGAGTCTTCCGGATTCTGATTACGAAAAGGATCCATCTAAAGAAAACGTGGTTGACTATGACGACGATAGTGTCGACGATTCTTCCGAAACCACGCAACAATCATGCCCGATGATGACGCAATCTTCGTTCTTGGTAAACGCTTTTCTGTCTCTTTGGGCATTTTTATTGTCTTCTATTCACGTTTAGAAATAATTTGAAAAATTAATTCAAATTCTGAAGTTTATTAAAGAAAACATTAAATCTGTTTTTTTTTAGTTTTTAGTTTTTTTTTATTTTGTTTTGACGGGGGAGAATGGAAGGGTGGAAATAGATTTTTCATTTTACTTTCTGTCATGTCGGATTCCAAGCGAAAACTAAAATAAATTATTGCTTATGCATTGCATCTATGTTATAGCGCTATTTTTAAACAGTATTTCCAAGTTAAATTCTATTTTTACGATATATTTGTTTATTAAATTGTTAGGTGAAAGTACAGAACAGTTACAAAACATCATACCCTTCCCATGTTAAGAATGGGTTTCTAAATTTATTATTTCAGCGCGGTCACATAAATGCATAAAGACCAATAATTTTTTAAAGATTAAAATATTCTCTGTAAATTTCATTGTTTATCGTTTTTTTCTTCTTCCTGACGTGTTAACGTAGAGAGAGCGAGCGAGAGAAAGAAAATAAATAAATAAAGACAGAGCGCATAAGTTTTCATAAACTTTTTATTTATTTATTTATTGGGTTTGTATTACTGTACACATAGATTCGAAAAAGTTGTCAAAAAACAAATATATGACAAATAAATGTCATCAAAGGCAAGATAAGTTACTTTTCTACCTAACTGGATATATTTTTCGTGTTTTTATTCAATGTAACATGCTTATTCAGCTCGAAAAGCATACAGTGTTTACCGATATATTGGAAAATTCAAAATGGCGCCCGACACTCTCTTTAACACGGTAAGTTCAGGAAAAAATGTTATAAATAATAAACTGGACAAAATACTGTTAGAAATTCTCTCATTATATGTTACCGTGACATAAGTTGACATATATTCGGTGTTTTTTTAATAGTATTTTGTCTAGTTTATTATTTATAACACCTTTTCCCGAACTTACCATGTTAAAGAGAGTGTCGGGCGCCATTTTGAATTTTCCAATACATCGGTAAACACTGTATCTTTTTCGAGCTGAATAAACATGTTACATTGAATAAAAACAAAAAAAATGTATCCAGTTTGGTAGAAAAGTAACTTATCTTGCCTTTGATAATATTTATTTGTTATATATTTGTTTTTTGACAACTTTTTCGAATCTATGTGTACAGTAATACAAACCCATCCGATGAAATTAATAAGGGGGGGGGATAGGTATCCCCCAAACAATATGAAAAACGGAGCGCATGTTCCCGTGACGTAACTATACGAACTATAGAAAAACAGAAACGACTTCATGATTTTTTTAAACCTTTGTTTATCTTCTTCAAACTGCAATTAATAATTAATCTTTGTTATAATTTTGTTAGGTTTTAAGATTTACACAGTTTAATGATCAATAATATTATAAACATTTGTATATTAAATATGAAATACGGTTTGTAGAGGACTAGGATATATAAATCTTAATCCCGTTACAAAAGAAAATAATGAAACGAATGGAATGAAGGAAACAAAAACTCAATTGCTGGGTAAAATAAACATGTCGTTTATTTTCTGTTGAAAGAATGAATGTTTTAGGTGTAACACGTGTTCATGTTTGCGCGGGTGTAACCATCGTTTGTTGCGGGACTGGTAGTATAGAAGGAAAAAGGAAATGTGTGTTCATCTCACGTTCGGGTCACTATCGTTTGTTCGCGGGTGGGAAGAGAAGTGAGTAATGTAGTGTAGACAAAGAAAAGGATAGAGGGTTGACATCAGTTAAACTGCACGCCATGTTAGCAGTCAGCTACGCGAAGGTATTCTCAAGGGCAAGTTGTATATATAGAGAGAGAAAGGGTGAGAATGTCAATCCAGTTCATGGAGAGAGAAAGCGTATAAAGTGTACGTACGGTCTGTTAGCTTTTTGTCCCACATAGTAGCAAGTGGCGTGAGGCACGCCTGCCGAAAAGGTCACGCTGTCGGTCCGTAGACCGCCCAGCTTGGAAGCTGGCCCGCAAAGAAAGATGCTGCTTATTGCTCTTGCTTTTATAATTGTTTCCGGTGGTCTTTTGCGCATGTGTGGATTTCCTTTGAAAGGGGAAGTGACATTGCCCATGTGTGCATACATGTGTGTACGTTAGCGTGTGTGTGTATATGCGAACGTGAATATATGTACGTGTGTGTACATGCGCGTATGTTTGTGTGTGCGTATATATGACAAGAAATATGGCTTGAGATGTGAACGCGTGTTTGTGTGAGACTAGAAAAGGCTTGCGCAGGTTTTACTAAATGTTCTTTTGGTTACCTACAGGATTCCATATTTTGTTCGGTAAAAAGAGACGAACAAAATATGAGGGGGGGCTACAAAATGCTTAATATTTGTGCAATAATATTTTCAAATTGGTTTTAATCTGCCGATAAAATAGCTGTCAATAGCCATGTTTATGTAAAAACTTAATATTTAAAAAAAAATTTAAACACAATTAATTAAAAATCTATATTGTAATGGAACATTTGGAAATAATGGAATTGTAATCGTTTTAATCTTTTAAAAATTAATGTTTACGAAGTTTCTTTTTCTTGGCATTTCAACTGATTATAGTATATATTAATTCTAAAAAACGCTATTTAAAAAAAACATAATAATATTAAATTTATATCATTTTTTTTAATTGCAACTTCAAGGTAAATTTTTGTTCAATACGTGTATTTAAACTTTAAAAAAAAATATTTGTTACTTATTTGAACTCTTATGTTTCATAATAAATAGAAATTTCAATAGATTTAAATATATTTTGTTCGAATTTCGAAAAAAGAAATATGGGGGGGGGGTTACGCACTAAAAAAATATTTTCCCTCATATATTTTACGGAAACTGCATTTTATATGTAATTTCATTCTAAAATTGATAAGTATCGAAAATTTCACAAAAATCTGACCATTAGTTGATTTTTGCTAGATTTATTAAACACGGGTATGTTTTCACGTTTGGAATGTCTACTACATTATTTTAAAGAGCCAATTATGTAAACACGATTTTCGTCTTGCAATTTCATTATTTTCGTTCGATGAAAATTTTTTTTTTAATTATTACTAGTTTATTTTACCCTTCTTTTAAATGGTACAAAAGTTATACTGATAATATTAATTTATAATAAAGTTATACTGATAATATTAATTTATAATAAAGTTACATCGTTTTACATATAGGGTAGGATAATTCTGTGGTGAATTTTGGCAGTCCCTAGGGGAAACAACTCAAATCGAAGTGTCGAGGTCAAAAGTCAGCCTTAGACTCAATACAATATAATAGTAAAATAGGTAAAAATCATAAATTTTGATTTTCTTAGTTTAAAAATGAAATCTGCGTTCCTGAAACAGAAAAATAAAAACAAACAATGTATTTACAATTACATTGCATTTTATTAATTTACTAGAAGGTCGTCCGGCATTGCCCGGTCGTAAAATACGCTTTATATGATATTTCGATTAATGCAGATTTTTTTTTACATAGGCATCACCACTTATCAAGGCCCAGAGGCCACTCAAGGATAAGGGTTAAAGAATGTACAGTAGCAAAATTGGACAATGTAGTAATCGTTAGTAATGGAAATTCGGTAAATTTGTTAACTTAAGTCGAATATATGCTGATGACACCACACTCTATAACAGGCATGACAGGAAAACAAATGAGCATATATCTAAAGAAATGGCAGAAACACTAGAGGATGACCTCCAATCAGTAGTGGAATGGGGACAAAAATGGTTGGTCATGTTCAATGCCGCCAAGACTAAACTAGTTTCATTCAATAATTACAAGAGACCTTCTCTACCACCTATAGCAATGGCCAACGACTCTTTATCTGAGAGTACGTCTTTCAAGCTCCTTGGCCTAACGTTCACAGGATTGGAACAATTACATCGAGGGCATTGCCAGGGCCGCTGCAAGAAAGGTGGGCTCTCTCTACCATGCTAGAAAACTACTATCACCCGAAAGTATCCTGTACCTCTATAAGGCAACCATTCACCCATGTATGGAGTATTGCTGTCATATTTGGGCTGGTGCATCGGCTACTAGTCTCTCGCTCCTTGATAAGGTTCAAAAGAGTCGCCAATCTGATAGGCCCTAAACTGGCATCTAAGCTTCAGCCTCTGTCCCATCGACGAAACATTGCATCCCTCTGCCTGTTCTACAAGTATTTTAGTGGTGAATGCTCTGATGAACTGCAAGCACTTGTGCCCCCACAACGTGAACACCCTCGACAGACCCGACAAGCTGCAAAATCCCACCCCCACACTGTAGAGATCCCTAGATGTAAAAGATCTTTCTACTCCAGTAGTTTCTTCTCCAGAACCGCTAGACTTTGGAATTCCATTTCAGGTCACTGCTTCCCCAACTGTACTGACATGCAGAAGTTCAAGTGCAACGTGAACCAACATCTTGCTGCCCAAATCCCTACATAGTACCCCAGTAGTTGTTGCCCCTGATAGTAGCCCCCTACACCAAAGTGGCAATGTGCCTTGTTTGGGGTGAAAATGTAATAAAAAAAAAAAATTTTTTTTTTTAAATTTGCTAATTTACAAGTCCTGTATTTAAGATAATAGGACGGGTTTTCATATCTCTACAGTAGTCCCTCAAAGAGAACTCTAAGTAGAATACCATATCCGAGGTTGACTTTTACCAGAGTGATTTTAAAGAATTTTTTTCCAAGAAATTCCCATTTATGGAAGATATTTCCACAGGATTGCTTCTCTGCTGGCTACAACATGGCCGTCTTCTAATCCACTGTCAAGAAATACTCATCATAAAAGTCGGTATAAATAATCAAATTTTGTTCATTTCATTTGATTAATAAAAGAAATGATCAACATCTAACTAGTATATCACTATCAAATTAGCTAACTACTACATGTCAATGAGAAAGATGAACAGCTGATTTATTATTTTCAATCCTCTCATAATATTCTTCATAATTCAATTGACAATCTATCTATTAACCCTTATACTTGAGTGGTTTTAGCCTAGATAAGTAATTGACTTAATGCTAAATAAGTAATATTTGATCAATATTTATACAACTAGTACGTCACTTGGACCCAATATATAGTAAAGATATAAAAAGTTTTTTAAAAAATTACTCGTGCACCACCACCGAGAATCAAAACCAAAACGCTTAGCTTACAATTTATTTTTTCCTTTGATGTTAATACCTAAGCTATGAAGACATGTTGGCTGCAAGGCTGAAAATAAAAGCATGAACCAGTAGCTATTACGTTACGCATACATATTTGTAATGCCATTGTTCGACCTTCACCTGGCAAATTTCATTTTTTTTAATTTTCACACTTTTGTACCGATTTTTCCCGGCTAAAACCCAAATATAAAGTTACGCATGGGTTCGAATACCCTATATATTAAGTTTCATGTCTATAGACAAAAAAACTGGCAGAAGTTTGGTAGGCAAAATTTTTTAAACAAATATATATACGCATACATAAATATATATAGAAAGAAGTTTGTATTTACAATAACCTTTTTACGCAAATATTAATCATGTAGAACATCTGCATGAATATAATTACACGTAATAGTTAACTAAAGATGATCATCCCATGAGGAAACCGAAAAAACAAACAGGGAATTAATTAAAATGATTGTTTAAAAGAATATGCAAATTAGCTAGATCTTTTGCAGATGAATGCAATTCCATGACCCATATATAACAAAGTTGTATTTTCTTTTTAAATCAATAGAATAAAGTTTTGCCTTTTTTCTACTTGACCTTCAGGCCAAGACCATTTTTCTGTTATCAAAGTGTAGTATCTGTTCTGCAGATGCTGCAATCAAATTAACATGTGGGAGCAACCCAACATATCAGACCATTACTCTTGAGCAATAAGTTTTGGTCAATGTAGGAGAAACCCTTCATACCAATTGTCACTATCCAGTCCCCTCTCGGGGGAGCTGGTCCCCCTCCCCTCACTCTTCACATTAAAAAACGGCCTTGTGCCTAATTTTCTCATTGGGGAAGCAAATAAATAACTAAATAAATAGAAAAAAGTGATTTACTATGAATATCAAATACAAAAAAAAAAAAAAAAATTATAGGAGTATGGATTTTGTAAATCGTTACACAGGTTTGTATTACTGTCCACATAGATTCGAAAAAGTTGTCAAAAAACAAATATATAACAAATAAATGTTACCAAAGGTAAGATAAGTTACTTTTCTACATAACTGGATAATTTTCTAGTGTTTTTATTTAATGTAACATGTTTATTCAACTCAAAAAACATAGTGTTTACCAATGTATTGGAAAATTTAAAATGGCGCCCGACTCTCTCTTCGATACGATAAGTTTGGGAAAAGGAGTTAAAAATCAAAAACTATGCATAATACTGTTAGAAACTCGCTCAATATATGTTACCGTGATATAGGCTGACATATATTCGGTGTTTTTAACAGTATTTTGCATATTTTTTTATTTTTAACTCCTTTTCCCAAACTTACCATGTTCAAGAGAGAGTCGGGCGCCATTTAAAATTTTCCAATATACATCGGCAAACACTGTATGTTTTCCGAGCTGAATAAACATGTTACATTAAATAAAAACACTAAAAACATATCCAGTTAGGTAGAAAAGTAACTTACCTTGCCTTTGATAACATTTATTTGTTATATATTTGCTTTTTGACAACTTTTTCGAATCTGTGTGTATAGTAATATAAAGCCCGTTACACTTTATTCATTTATTTTGGTGCTTCTACAGAGTTTGAACAAAACCAAATCGACTTTTTGACAAAAACAAAACAAACAAAAAACAACTGAAACTTGGGTACATGTTAAGATAGTCGACAGATCGATGTTTTTTTTGTTTTTTTTTTAAATGTGTTATTTTATGCAAAAATAACAGCACTTACATTATTATCATATCGAAAATAGTAATATATTCAAATATTACGAAAATACATCAAATAGAAAATTATTTATAGTTAAAAGTAATTTTTACGTAAAAGTGAGGCATTTTCCCTAGATGTGAACACCGAAGATTGCGAGGATCAAGTAAAGAATAGATATCCTGTAGCAGACGACGCCGCCTGGCGGCGACCGGCGCACATGCAATTTTTTTTTTTTTTAATAAGAAAATAAAATAACGTTAATAAGATATCAGTGACCCCCCCCCCCTTCCTTGTACACTGCCATTTCCTTTCCGGACACCTGTTCCGAACCTATGCTCTTGATCCATCATTTCATCAAAATACGAAGATTAGGGGCTCCTACGTCTTACACAACAATTTATCAGTCTGTACAATTGTCTATAAACTGATATCATCAAAAATTAGATAAGCTGTTTTAAATTTCCTCTCTTGACAAAATTGCCAACCGAAATACAAACGGATTTTCCTATACGATAGAGGATAGAACTGAAGCAGTATACTTAATATGTACAATACGTGCGTACTAAACTAAACCACCTCTGCTACCTATATATAATCGCCTATACTGAATCCTCATCAGCTCACAACTTTCTGTATCCCCAGACTCTTAATTTCTCAAATCTTATATCACCAAGACATCCTTCTGAATAGATACAAGAATTCTTCTGAGCAGTTCAACATCCAGTGATCATAGATCTAATCCTCATGAAATTGCTTATACCACTCTGAATATTACCTTAAATTTTCATTCTATCCCTAAGCTAAGTAGAACACCTCATAATACTCTATTCAACTACTTTTAAAATTAGATAAACCCAGTTGCAATATTAGAAGTGCTTCGTCCCTGACCTAGACTACAGACTTGTACAATAAACCATGAAACTATTGTACCTAAAATTCCTCTCAAAACTGCAAAATACTGCTGCTTGTATACTAAGTACCTCCTGTAGATACTTTACCTCCAAGATGACTGCCTTGTCTGTTTTGCATGAAAAACCTTTTTATTTTTTACTTAAATTCTCTTTCTCCTGATCACTAACAAATCAAACTGCTCTATTTCCCAAGTTGCCACTAAACCTAATCCGTTTCACGTAACTTAGAGGGGGCCTTGCTCTCCGCCCTTGACCCTAACAGACTCGTAAATCGATACCCATTAACACCTAAAATTTCCTAGGCATGCTCCTGATTATAACTCCTAACCCATAACCAAGCTTCTAAGTAAGTACTTACTAGCCATAGTCCTATACATAGACTTAAAGTAATCTATAATGAACAGCAACCATTAATATCTCTTTGTTAAGAGATAGTATTGCAATAATTATTACACAAACTAAACCGGTACTCATGGAAATAAAAATTTCCGGATATTAAGAGAAAGGCGAAGTCATTCTCCTTCGTTGTAGTCTAAAGGCCACTTACTCAAATTGTCTAAAATTCCATGCATTCGTATACAATACTACTTATCCATCCATCTATATTTAACTATACTTACAGAATATGCAATAACCTATATCTATCAGGTATAACTGTACTCCATATCAAATGTTCTCTTGTATCTATACTGAGCATATCTTATCTTTCAGTCTTACTAAATATTCGGTTTGGGCACCAAATCAGAATTTCTAATAGCAAGTAAATCATACTCTAACACTTTATCCTAATCCTAAACCTACTAAACCATATCTAACCATACATTCCTAAACCTACTAAACCATATCTAACCATTCATTCCTAAACTTACAAAACTATATCTAACCATACATTAACTCGTCTCTCTCGATCCAATACTGTAGCAAATTTAGCTGCTTCCACTGCATTAATTTTTACCTATACCCTCTCCCAGTAAAAATGGAAATGGAAAGCATAGTAATGTCCTTTTTTAACCATGTTTGAGGAGTGAAAATTTTCTGTAGAAGTTAACCTAAATACTCGATTTTTTCAGGAGATATTAACCTAAATAACCAATAAATATTAACTACCCATGCGGGGTCGCAGAAATACCTGGATTAGGACCCAGGCGCGGGGCGAACCCCCTCGGAGCTGATGGACCCGTAGGTCTTCCCAGGTCATCTGTCTAGGAGAAGGAAAACTCTGAAACTAAACCTAGGGGAGGGAGGCCTCTTCAGTCCTGGACGACAACCTTCCTAGAGCTGGTGACTCAAACAAATCACCGGTTGGCAAACCTAAAACTGCTTAAGGAGGAGATAGACTCTATCTATCGCCCGGCTTTCATACTCCTTCTTTGCCTATTGGCCAGGCGTAGAGATACTATCACAGGGACTCGTCTGAATCACCCAGTGGTTGACCTTGTTTCCTGACTAGGGCAATAAACGCCACTTTTCCCCGCTCCCGCCACATCCCATCCCCCTAAACTGGACACAGTGGGGTGCTTCAGTGCCATATATGTCGGTGCAGTTGAACTGGGCTGGCTTTGCCAAATGGATTGAGGGTACCGGATTGACAGTTCCTGGCTGCTGTTTCCGACTGATAGTATAGGAGCCCTAACTCTTTGGTAGCGCTTAGAGCGGCTGCTCCATCAACAGTTGTAAAATATCGGAATGTTTGTAGTGCCATGTTGCGCATGGAAAGGGACCCTGCACTCATCCCCGGTGGGCTTTCCTGAGGCCACAATCCTGTGGGTGAGGACAGCTGATGGTCTACTTGTATTGTATGTCTGGTATTCTGCACAACTACTTGTCCAGCACCCCCTCACTCACTCACCCTAACTGAAACTTTTAAATAAAATAAAATGAAATGACAGCTCAAGCAAAAGTTACGTTTAAACCAGGACCAAACTCAAAGAAAACCAACCGGCCTCCTCCCTTGAGGCTTGCATTTACTAATATCCACGGGCTTAGAACTAACTTAGATGATGTTGAGTCATTTCTCCTTGTAAACACCCCGGATATCTTAGCATTAAGTGAAACTAACCTTCACTCCTCCATTCCCTCTAACCACTTTAACATGCCTGGTTATCTCCCACTCTACCGTAAGGACTCGGACAGACATATGCATGGACTTGGAGTCTATATTCGTAACACCCTCCCCCTGACTAGAGAAATAAAACTAGAATCAGAGGACCAGGCCTTTATGTGCTTCAGACTAAATATGCAACACAATATTAGCTACTTGTATTTTCTCTACCGCTCTCCCTCAAACCAAGACTGTACCCTAATAAACAAAGTCTCAGACAGCATAGATATAGCACTCTCCCTCGATACTAGCGCACAAATACATGTATTTGGTGACTTCAATGTCCACCACAGTAACTGGCTAGGATTCTCTAATCACACAGACGTAGCTGGTAGTGCAACACATAGCTTCTCTATATCCCATTCCCTATCTCAGTTGGTTACATTTCCGACACGTTTCCCAGATCAGCAAGATCAACATGCCTCACTTCTAGATCTCTTTCTGACAACGGTTCCCAATGACTGTACAACAAATGCCCACAGCCCACTCGGGAATGCTGATCACGCTGTGATAATGGTAGAAATCAGCCTAAATTCTCGCCCTAAAACTGAAGACCCACTACTCAAAACAACGAGGTATTACAAAAAGGCTGATTGGGAAGCCATCAGGGAGCTCATCAGAGATGCCCCATGGCAAAATATCTTTACTCTTCCAGCGGAACAGTGTGCAAATGAGACCACTGAATGGTTCAAAACTGCTATTGAAGCACATGTTCCCACATGGAAATTCTATAGCAAGCCCCATTCTCCCCAATGGTTTACTTCTGCTTGTGCAGCTGCCATTTGTCAAAGGCAGCATGCGTTCCGCAGATTCAACCGACATAAGTCCATCTCAAATAAGCAGAAGTTTATAGAAGCTAGAAATAATTTTAAGAGAGTGATAGAGACAGCTAAGACAGATTACTCTGAAACTACCAGAAAATGCATCGAAGCACAGAAATTAGGAATCCGGGATTTTTGGAAAATCTACAACAGCGTAGTAAATAATGGACAGTCAACTATTCCCCCACTATCAAACAATCATGAGGTTGCTTGCACGGCAACTGACAAGGCTAATCTGCTTGCCAGTCGGTTTGCCTCAAACTCCACACTGAACTCGGTACACCACTCACTCCCTGATTTTCCTCTGCGAACAGACGCCACACTAGACGATTTAAAAATCACCCCTTCTCAGGTACATGCTATTATAAAAAACCTAGACACCTCAAAAGCATGTGGACCAGATCTCATCCCGGCTGTGCTATTAAAAAAATGCTCTGCCGAGGTTGCTCCAGTTCTGTTCAAACTTTACAATAAATGCCTTAACGAATCTTGTTTTCCCGACTGCTGGAAAACCGCCTCTGTGGTACCAGTCTTCAAGAATTCTGGTGAAAGAACTGACCCACTAAATTATCGCCCCATTAGCCTCCTCCCGCTTTTCGCCAAAATATTTGAGTCCTTAGTTAATCAAGCCCTAGTCCAGCACCTAAACAGCTGCTAAACTCCTGACTGACAAACAATATGGATTCAGGCAAGCCCGTTCAACAGCAGATATCTTACTGTAGTTTCTGAACGTATATACCGTTCATTGGATAAAACAGGGGAGGGTAGAGCGGTGGCCCTTGATATATCTAAGGCTTTTGACAGGGTATGGCACGATGGTCTTCTAAGGAAAATTAGATCATATGGAATCACTGGAAGAATTCATAATGTAATTAAATCCTTCTTAAGTAATAGAAAAATCAAAGTTGTCCTCGATGGTCGTACATCCAAACAATATGACATAAATGCGGGAGTACCTCAGGGGTCTATCCTTGGACCTCTATTATTCCTGATATTCATAAATGACCCCCTGATAAAATTGTTTCGGAGATGGGTATATTTGTCGATGACACCACTCTCTATAACAGATATGAGGGGAAAACAAATGAACACATATCCAAGGAAATGGCAGAAACTCGAGAGGATGACCTCCAATCCGTAGTGGAATGGGGACAAAAATGGTTGGTCACATTCAATGCTGCTAAGACTAAGCTTGTTTCCTTCAATAACTACAAGAAACCTTCTCTACCACTAATAGCAATGGCCAATAACACATTGCCTGAAAGTACTTCTTTTAAACTCCTCGGCCTAACGTTTACAGGGAATATGAACTGGAATAGATACATTGAGAGCATTGCCAAGGCTGCTGCAAGGAAGGTTGGCTCTCTCTACCGTGCTAGAAAACTACTTACGCCTGACAGTATCCTATACCTCTATAAGGCAACCATTCGCCCATGTATGGAGTACTGTTGTCACATCTGGGCTGGTGCATCTGCTGCTTGTCTCTCGCTCCTGGACAGGGTTCAAAAGAGAGTCGCCAACCTGATAGGTCCTGAACTGTCATCTAGGCTTCAGCCTCTGTCCCATCAACGAGATGTTGCACCCCTCTGCCTGTTCTACAAATACTTTAATGGTGAATTCTCTGACGAACTGCAAACACTTGTACCTCCCCGACGTAACTACCCCGACAAACCCGACAAGCTACTAAGTCTCATCCCTTTACAGTAGAAATCCCTAGGTGCAAGAAAGCCTTTTACTCCAATAGTTTCTTCCCCAGAACTGCGGGTCTTTGGAACTCCCTTCTGGGATTCTACTTTCCCAACTGCAATGATATGCAGAAGTTCAAGTGTAATGCTCATCTCCCTTCATAATACCCCGCTAATTAAGTCCCTAATAGTAGCCCCCTGCTTCAAAGTGGCACTATGGCTTGTTTGGGGTGAAAATTGAATAAAAAAAAAAAAAAGAAAAAAAAAAAAAGAACTAACACCGGTGATTCGACCTTGACATTGGCACAAGCACATAGCTAGGTGTATCAGAATTTTTGTAGGAATTTTTGACACCCCTAACACGAAACTGCGAATAAAATATAAAAAACTCATAATTTCTCTTTTAAAAGTTTATTTTCTTTATGGATTATACTTCCAAAATAAACTATTAAAGTTGTTTTAAAAGTAATAGAAATATTTTTTTTTTTTTAAAAACAGTAATGAATTTTACGAACTCAATATTTTTCAATTTTTAAACTTTAAAAATCTATCACAATTTTTCTATTGATTCTATTTTTACGATATTTTCAGGTTCAATGTGAAATTTTATGCTCTTTCCAATAAACCGAATATATTTTAGACAAACGTTTTTTTTTAAGAATTCACGCCCCCCCCCCCATTTTCAAGTGTCTATTAAAAAGTAAATAATTAATTTACTCACCAAAAGTGTTATATATCACAAATTAAAGAGAAAAGTTCAATAAATAATATATTCAAATTTAAAACAAAAAAGTAGTGTTTTTTTAGAAATTTACCTGTAAAGTCCGAAGTTTAAAACCTTTTTTTAAAAAAAAACACGTTTTTTTTTTTTTTTTTTTTTTTTTTAATGAAACCTCGGTCCTTGCTTCTTTAATTGAAAAAAAAAATTAGGGCTTGAATTACATTTTTCGAGGAGTTATAAGCTTGGAAAGACGGGGTGGAATTCACTATTTTTCACGAAATTTCTGACACACGTAGCAGCACATGGCCTCGGTTGTTTGTAAACACGTCAAATAGCAAACATGCTCGAATATTCACTAGCAATTTTTTTTTTAAATATATTTACAAAACTTTTGAAGATTTCAAAGAAAAATATATATTTACAAAACAATTTTTTTTTTTTAAGTAAGTAACAAAACGAACGTATTTAAATAAAAGATATTTAAATAAATGGTGTGTCTTTCTGTATCGGATTTTTGCGACTAAGATTGATTTTTATGTACCGTGTTTACTTGACGATATAAGCATAACATGAGCTTTCATTAAAAAAAAAAAATCAACGTGGTTTAAAAAAAAAAAAAAGGTTTTAAACTTTGGACTTTATAGGTAAATTTCCAAAAAAACACTCCTTTTTTTTTTCGTTTTAAATTAGAATATTTTATTTATTGATTTTTTATCTTCAATTTGTAATATATAAAACTTTGGTACGTAAATTAATTATTTAAATTTTAATAGATATTTCAAAATGGGGTGGGGTGAATTAAAAAAAAAAACGTTTGTCTAAAATATTATATTCAGTTTATTGAAAAGAGCATAAAATTTCACATTGACCCTGAAAATATCGTAAAAATTGAACCAATAGAAAAATTTTGATAGATTTTTAAAGTTTAAAAATTGAAAAAAATTTAACTCGTAAAATTCAATTGATTTCATACGTAAAAAAAAAATGGCTGGTTGAACGCGCACCAGCACTTTGTGAACAGTTTTTTTTAAATAAAAAATAATATTTCTATTATTTTTAAAACAACTTTAATAGTTTATTTTGGAAGTATATTCCATGCAGAAAATAAACAACCCACTTTAAAAAGAGAAATTACGAGTTTTTTTATATTTTATTCGCAGTTTTCCGTAAGAGGTGTCAAAAATTCCCCCAAAATTCTGATACACCTAGTTAGCTGTAGTCGACAAATCGATTTTTTTTTTTAAATATATCGTTTTTAGCAAAAAGAATATTACATATATAATTATCATGTCGAAAAGAGTAATATATCCAAGAACTATGAAGATTCATCAAGTAGAACAACTGCTATTGTGTTTTTAGTAAAAAAAAGAAAGTCTATCGCTATAGACCACAAATGTTTCAGCCGTGACACAATCTAAAATATTCCTTTCGGAGTTATGTCCCTTATCTTTAGCCTCCTACAGCCTAATTTATAACGTGTATGAAAAATGCCATTTTACCTAATTTTTCGGAAAAATTACTTCTAACTATAAAAATAAATTCTACTCGATTATTTTTCGTAATTTTTGGATATATTACTATTTTCGGCATGGCAATTACATATGTAATATTATTTTTGCTTAAAACAACGCATTTTAAAAAATGCCCGGTGCCCGGCCCGGCTGGATTAGATGATCGGCAGGAACATTTCACAACGATTACCGCTTTGAAACACTCACGCGTATGAAAAACGCGTAGGAGGAACATGACGTTGTGATGCGACCACCGCACACATAAAAGAATATGAATAAGAATGCGTTTAAATACAGTAAACAGGCTGGAACATTTGAGAAAGTCTGTAAAGATTTGCCCGCCAAAATCAAATCAGTTTTTCTCTTCAATTTTCACAAGTTCAACACGTGGTTGAGTAAACGTCGTCTGCGGGAGATATTAAAACCCCTGACATGATTTTATGTGTGACAGGCATGAACTTTAATTCTCAGCAAGTGAGGATTTTAAACTCTTTTTAAACAATCTTATTACGAACTATTATTCTTAGGATACGAACGTACACACGCATTTGCTTATGTGATTCATGGACTTTTTCTCTCGAAAATAGCCACATGTATTTTTTTAAGCCCACATGTGGCACTCGTATCATAAAAAAATCAGTAATTTCAAGCCTCATGCTATTCTCACAAAATCCTAACTTCATTAATCCTTCATTATGAACATTCAACACAAGAAAACATTTACGTTGCAACAATTTAAATTAATATTCCTAATACATAAATAAATGTTGTCTATTTCATATTAATTCAGCAATTTCGTGTTCTTTATCGAGTGCTGTTATTTTGGGTGCCGGGAAAACTCGTCCCCTTTCGCTAGGTAGGAAAACTGGTCCCTTATTGAATAAATATCGATTGAAAACACATTTTATGATCGTTCTTGAAGGAGATATTGTTTTTTTAAAATAAACTATAGCCATAATATTTTAAAAAAATTATTTTTACTTGTTTAATGTTTTTTTTTTGTGTTTTTAATAAAAGCGTTTATTATGTTCATAAACGAGACCGCATATTTTTTTTATATTAATATAAAAAGAATTTACTTATATACTGTTGTTTATAAAAGGGTAAAATCGATTTTTATACCTCGCCGACTATGTTGTTTATTTAATTTATTTGGAATCGTTTATTTGGTAAAGAAAAAAAAAACAGAAAAATATCCAGATACGCTACTACAAAATGCCGATCACTCTAATTTGTTTTTTTATAGGTAATTGAGGTCGCTGACAACGAATCTGATAGTAAAACTTGGGGCAAATTTACCGTTTGCATAGTATTAACCCCTGAACCCACGAACTACTGTCCACCATTTTGCAGCTTCCGTTTATGCTACGCGCATGCACGCTGTAACATAAACGACGGCTTCACCAAGCAAACTACGTTGGGGGGGGGGGGTTTCCAGGACATAGAATTTTCTAATTTTCAAAAATACATTATAGCACTTTTTGGGTGGAAAATTTAAAATTAGCTGAAAAAGAAATAAAACAAGAAAAGGAAAGCACTCCAAGTTGGAGTAGGAGGGGGGGTGATTTATCTGTGTTTTTTTTTTTTTTACCTGGAACATAGAATTTTTAAATTTTCAAAAAGTAACGCACCGACATTTACCAATTAGAACACCATTTAACATTTTCTGAAGATTTTACTGTGTACATTGGGGGCACGAGCGGTGGGGGGGGCGGATGTGATGTTGGGGCGCGCGTTGGAGTAGGAGGGGGGGGGTGATTTATCTGTGTTTTTTTTTTTTTTACCTGGAACATAGAATTTTTAAATTTTCAAAAAGTAACGCACCGACATTTACCAATTAGAACACCATTTAACATTTTCTGAAGATTTTACTGTGTACATTGGGGGCACGAGCGGTGGGGGGGGCGGATGTGATGTTGGGGCGCGCGCGCGCCCCAACATCACATCCGCCCCCCCCCCCCACCGCTCGTGCCCCCAATGTACACAGTAAAATCTTCAGAAAATGTTAAATGGTGTTCTAATTGGTAAATGTCGGTGCGTTGAAAAACGTTTAACTAAACTGCAAAAGCACCTATTAAGCCACATAAGTTCTATAATTGAATTCCCCTCCCGCAAAAAAGAATGAAAAACAAAGATGTTTGGTGCTTATGATTTTGTAAACCACATTAAAAACTACGCGAGACAAAAAAAAAAAGTCCAATTTGTTGTACTTTTCTTTAACTGTAAGTCATTAAAAAAATGTCAGTCCGTAAGTTTTTGATTAGTACGGTGGTGTACGCCATGTGAGAAGGCAGTTTGCTAGGTGAAGCAAGCCGTCGTTCATGCTGCAGCGCAAGCGCGTAGCGTAAACGGAAGCTGCAAAATGGTGGAAAGTTATTCGTGGGTTCGGGGGTTTATACCATGCAAACGGTAAATTTTCCCCAAATTTGACTATCAAATTCGTTGTCAGCGACCTCAATTACCTATCAAAAAAACAAATTAGAGTGGTCGGCGTTTTGTAGTAGCGTATCTGGATATTTACCCAGAAAACAAACAAAAAACATGTCGGTCGAGTGTTACGGGAGAACGAGAAATAATGCCCGGTATATCACATCTTAGGGGGTCTTGATAATCGCTAAAAAATAGAAAATTAAAGAAATTACTGAGGGAGATTTGGTTTTAAAAAGAAAATAATAAATTTTAATATTTTTTAAAATATAATTTAGAGAGAGAGGGGGGGGGCATAAAACCTATATCTCCCTTCGAAAAGCAACCAACAAAAAATGAAATTAAAAAGATTCTTGATAAACGATCGCGGAGTTTTCAATAAAATTGATTAATAAATTTATTTAGTGATTACTTTCTCTCTTAATGATTGATTTTAGAATTTTGAAGTAAAAATTAAAAAAATTAAAAATGAGTTGACGAGAGATTGTTAGCACATGGCATCTCTCGCGCCAAAAAATATTTCGCTTTTAATTTATTAGTTAATTTTTGCAAAATTTGACAGGACGACAATAAATGTTGATAATTGATAAAATCATAATTTTAAATAACGCATGAGTGCATTTGGTATGACAGAAAACAAAAACATAACAACAAAAAACTATCATAATTAAAAAACAAAACCAAAAGCGTAACGAAGAATCGAATCGCTCCCTGTTTTTTAATTTTTGGGTTTTTTTTTGTTTTTTTTTTGTTTTTATGACTCCAAAAAAACATCGTTAAAATAAGAACAAAAAGAAATTGTAATTAACTTTGTATGAACATAATAAACGCTTTAAAATAAGTTAAACCACTAAGAACTTAGCCAGTTAGGTAGAAAACGGACACTTAGAAAATCGATTTTATTTAAAAAAACAAAACAAAAAAACATTAAACAAGTAAAAATATTTTTTTTTAAATATTATGGGGGGGGGGGCTATAGTTTATTTTAAAAAACAATATCTCCTTAAAGAACGATCATAAAATGTGTTTTCAATCGATATTTATTCAATAAGGGACCAGTTTTCCTACCTAGCGAAAGGGGACGAGTTTTCCCGAGACGAGTTTTCCTAAATTCGTTATTTTGCGAATTTCATTTTTATTTCTTTATGTAAGGATGTGAATCCTTTCTATTAATCGACGATCTTGTTAAATTTACCTTTAATGGTCCCGTGAATACACTTCTACAATTGGTGACTCCAGACTTTAATAAAGATAGCAACAGTCAACACGCAACCTCAGTACTATAAACTGATAAATCGTGAAAATGGATTGGTTAAACCCTACCCCATCGATCGCATACCTTACAAGCTTAACAAGCACCAATTAGGTTTTTTTAAAAAAAGCTCGGTTCAAATTTTGTATGCGTACCTTTATTTTTAATTGTTTCGTACTGTTTTTTACTTTTTTTCATTCACATAAGCATTTTGTTTGTTGTTGACAATTGTTGCATTTAATGTAAAAAATTTTTTTAAAAAACTGTTCGCGTGGAAAAGAAACTATCTCAGCTGACGTCTATAGACACAACGTAAACAGAATGCTCAAATGTCATAAGGCTACACGGGCTAAAATCGAAACATGAAACGATAGCAAACGTTAAACAAGTGATCGATTTTAGTTCCCTCACCTCCTCTTCCCAAAGCTAGATGGATAGGAACAAAAATGCCCTGTTAGAAATTCGCTCAATATATGTTACCGTGACATAAGTTGACATGTATTCGGTTGTTTTCTAACAGTATTTTGTCTAGTTTATTATTTATAATACCTTTTCCCAAACGTACCCTCTCCGAGAGACAGTCGGCTGCCATTTTGAATTTTCCAATACATCGGTAAACATTGCATGTTTTTCGAGCTGAATAAACATGTTACACTGAATAAAAACACGTGAATTATATCCAGTTAGGTAGAAAAGTAACTTATCTTGCTTTTGATAACATTTATTTGTTCTATATTTGTTTTTTGACAACTTTTTCGAATCTATGTGTACAGTAATACAAACCCTATATTTATTCAGCTCGAAAAACATAGTGTTTACCGATGTATTCGAAAATTCAAGATAGCGTCTCGCCGTCTCACACCCTCTTTAACACCGTAAGTATGGAAAAAGGTGTTATAAATAAAAAAACTATACAAAATACTATTAAAAACCCGACGAATATATGTCAACCTATGTCACGGTAACATATATTGAGCGAGTTTTTAACAGTATTTTATCCGGTTTTTTATTTATAACATCTTTTCCCACACTTACCGTGTTAAAGAGAGAATAAGACGCCATCTTGAATGTTCCAATACATACATCGCTAAACACGGTATGGTTTTCGAGCTGAATAAACATGTTACATTGAATAAAAACACGAAAAATATATCCAGTTTGGTAGAAAAGTAACTTATCTTGCCTTTGATAACATTTATTTGTTATATATATTTGTTTTTTGACAACTTTTTCGAATCTATGTGTACAGTAATACAAACCCTATATTTATTCAGCTCGAAAAACATACAGTGTTTACCGATGTATTCGAAAATTCAAGATAGCGTCTCGCCGTCTCACACCCTCTTTAACACCGTAAGTATGGAAAAAGGTGTTATAAATAAAAAACTATACAAAATACTATTAAAAACCCGACGAATATATGTCAACCTATGTCACGGTAACATATATTGAGCGAGTTTTTAACAGTATTTTATCCGGTTTTTTATTTATAACATCTTTTCCCACACTTACCGTGTTAAAGAGAGAATAAGACGCCATCTTGAATGTTCCAATACATCGCTAAACACGGTATGGTTTTCGAGCTGAATAAACATGTTACATTGAATAAAAACACGAAAAATATATCCAGTTTGGTAAAAAAGTAACTTATCTTGCCTTTGATAACATTTATTTGTTATATATTTGTTTTTTTGACAACTTTTTCGAATCTATGTGTACAGTAATACAAACCCGTTGCGTCGGTACTCTCGTGTAAATGAGGGTACTTCAGGAGTTAGAAAGTAATGCTCTGGAAGATGTGGTTATAACCCCCCCCCCTCTCACGCAAAAGAAAATATTAACACTTATTGGGTGGATTTCTATCAGTATTTTGTTTATTTTTTTGACTTTTGAGCCATTATTGACACTCCAAAGACTGTATGTTGTCGGTTTAACTTACTAACTCGACACTACTTGTTTTTTTGAACCGAATAGTAGCGTTAAAACACACAAAACATCCAGGTAGGTAGAAGAGTAACAGTATTTTTTTACGAGAGTACTCAGCGCAGTAGAAACACCCCCAACCTCCCTATGTTAAGAACGACTTTCGAGATTGGAGGTGTTTATTCAGAAAGCCTTTCTTAACATGGGGAGGTTGGGAGTGTTTATACTATGCTGGGCACTCTGGTAAAAAATACCAGAGTAACTTATCTTCTTGCCTTTGGTAACATTTATTTTTTATATATTTGAATTTTTGGTACTTGTGAATCTATATAATCACGCTGAAATAATAACGTTATTATTTAGAAAGTCATTCTTAACATGGACAGAGGAGTTGTTTTGTAACTATTCTGTACTTTTACCTAACAATTTCATAAACAAAAACATCGTAAAAATTTAATTTAACTTAAAAATACTATTAAAAAAATAGTGTGGTAACAAAGATACACAAGCAGCGAAGTTTTTTACTCTTTTTTTGTTTTTTTTACATTTTTTTTACATTTTTTTTTGTTTTTTTGACATTCTTTTTGACATTTTTTTTTACTCTTTTTTGTTTTTTTAACATTCCCGTTAAATAAATATCTCATTAATAGAGAATAGGTAAGAGTTTGTATAGAAAGAAAAGAAAATCATGAAGAATGTGTGAATGTACACAGATGTGGAAGTCAGGCTGTGTCCATGTGTGTATGTAGGTTTTTGTTTTGTTTTAATATAGGTTTGTTTGCGTTATGTTATTAAGTCCACTGTCAACTAGCCTGAAAAACAGCAAAATCCCACCCTTCACTGAATCTCTGGATGTCGGAAAGCCTTCTACTCTAATAGTTTCTTTCCTAGGACTACTAAACTTTGGAACTCCTACTCCGTTTTCTGCTTCCCTGACTGTACTAATCTGCAAAAGTTTAGATATAATGTGAACAGACATCTTGCCGCTCGACTCCCTACAGCCCCCTATTAGACACAATCTCAAATATTATACCCTTGTGCGCTAAGTGGCAATATACTTTGTTTGGGATGAAAAACAAAACAAAAAAAATCGTATACTGTGATAGACATATTGGATTCTAGGGTCTTTGTAGAAGTCGAACCCAGGGTCAAAACCTTGGGGGGAATGAGGTTGGGTGTGGGGGAAGGGGCATTTTGTTATGTCCCAAGAGAAAAGTAATTGATGAATTGTTGTCAGTCTCAATGCAATAAGGGCAATAAATAGGGAACTATACATTTTTATAACCTCTCATCACATAAGCAGCATGGGAGCTGATCTCTGATTTTCCTGCACCAAACAATACCAAGTTTAGAAATTAAACATAAATGCAAAATCATAATGGCTACTGTCACTGCTGCTACTGTCGCTTCTGCTGGTGATCTTCTTGAATGAGGATGTCTCGCGTAATTGCCAATAAACTCATATCTTCTCCGAAATCTGGGTGTAATGCCAGGGAGAATGTCACCTGTAAAACTGAAAAACTTTGATCCTAGCCAGAAGGCTGGATAAAAATGTAAACATTATCGATTATCTTCAGCAAGAATGCTTGACATCTGAGAGAACACATCGGGTGCGAATTGCGGCATCTGATAAGGAGTGCTGTCCATTTTTAGTTGAGACCACGTCTAGTGTTCAGTAAGAGAAAAGAAAGAAACGATTGAGTTGGTACAGTGTTTTGTGAGAATTATTAATTACTAGCAGGGGGGGGGGTACCCGGCGTTGCCCGGGTGTTTGGAGGTGTGTGTGTGTGTATTGGGGAGGGAGGGGGTAGATCAAAACAACCCTGTTAAAAAAAAACAAAAAAAAAAAACATTGGCCGGGTGTTTGGAGGTGTAAAAAAAAAAAAAAGTTTTAGTAGGAAGGTAGGCTTGAACCGCGAAGCCTTGAGGTGGAAACGAAAGGAAAAAAACCTGGGACGTAACCATCTCGGCCACAAGGGGAGAGGAAGTGATAAATGTCTTAAGTTAACGTTTATGAAGTGAAATTGCGAGAAAGTTAAGTCGCGTGATGTTTGACCTTGAAACATGACGCGGCTGCAAGCCAGTTGTTACTTTTTTTATACTGAACAGCGTAACGAAAACGCGGCGATCGAAAAAAAATCTCAAAAATAGCGGGTAAAAGTCAGGCAAAGTAAAAATTAACACGACGCCCAGTCATAACTGGTAGATATTATGATTTAGACATTATATAAAAAGTTTTAAGAAGGAGTGAGCCTGGCGAAAAAAGCCTTTGGTGGACATACACAAAAATGTACACACACTAACACACATTTTCGCTTTTATATATATATACTAGCGGTGGGTACTCGGCGATGCCCGGGTGTCTTGAGGTAAATCAAAACTCTGGGGAGGGGGGGGGTTAAATAAAAAAAAAAAAGTTTTGGTAGGTGAGTGTATGAGGATCGAACCCGTACCCTTGAGTTGGAAATTAATGTGTGAAAAAAAAAAAAGTGCTACGTTAACCATTGAGCCACGGCGACATACAACATTAAGCAGGTTTTAATTTATTTATTTAACTATAAAAACAGGCGTGCGCAATAAAAGTTAACTCTGCTGCTTCCATTTAACCTAATTAAGAAGGTCAAATAGAAGTCAAGCAGCGTTTAGGTTTGTTTACCCAAATTTGACTGTTTCTTCCCCCAACAGATGTTGGGGAGGGGAAAGTAGCTCTCAATTGTCCAGATTGAATAGCAACTGTCTGATATACAAGATTGATCAAAGCTGATTGCTTCTGGACGTTTTTCCCGGCGCAATGCCGAGAAGACGTCGTTTGAGTTTGGTTTCACATATTTATACTAAAAAGCCCAATCAACACGCGAGAAGCCAAAATAGCAATAATTTTGTAAAAGTCGATGTAAATAAATCTAGATGCGACGCGCTTTCCGAAATCGTACATATTATTATTTAGGACCCATATAAACAGTTGTAAGCGATCGTAACGACCTCGGAACCATGTGCGAAAAAAGCCTTTTGAAGACATACACGAAATGGTCACACACATTTTGCCTTTTTTATATATATATATATATATATATATATAGAGAGAGAGAGAGATAGATAGATAGATAATTCAAGAGTTAGATTTTTTTTTTTTTTTTTTTAGCATCATCATGTTTGGGAGAATTGTAAATTATAATTCAAGAGTCAGACTTTTTAATTTTATTTTTTGTGTTTGGCAATCAACAAGAATATCATACCCAACTCCCAGAACTTTAAGGCTGTGTATGGTAGGCTAGTTATGTCTAGCAATATATAGAGAGCTAGGGATGCAAGTGGCGATCTGGGCATGGGACTATGTGTTGTGAAATGATCTTTAATGATCATAGGGGCATGCGATTTAAAAATATGAAGGTATTAATTTGCATATAAGGGAAATAGCTTTAGTGAGAAGGACAAATTGGGGAGACTAGTGAGTTGAATATTTAGTGGCTGAGGGAACACATGGAAATGAAGAGATGGTGCAAACTATGGTGTCGGTGAAAAGGAGTGATGTTAATTTTGATTTAGATTACAATAACGTTCTTGTCAACTAGATGAGCCTACTCAGCGTTTTCCAGGAGTATTTTTATTTCCATTTATGTCTCCTTTTAAAACGATGCTATTTGGGGGGTTTTCGGGGGGGGGGGTTATACCAAATTATCATTTTTATTTTTTCCTTAATAGAGTTGTAAAAGCTAAACTCAATTATTACAATATCTTTTCGCTATTAAATTAATTGAACATAAATTGTTATAAAACTATCACTAATTCTGCAAAAGTAATGTTTTCATTCTTATTTATAGAATCACTTGACTCGTTACATAAATTAGCTTTCAAAATTATTAACTTGTAAACATTATATGTATATTATATATTACAAATTTAAATGGTTGCCTTATTTATAAAGAAATTGAAATGCATTCCGGTGAATTTATTTTTGCAATTACATAATTATTTCAAATACAGCACTTTAAAAATTATTTAATTTTACACTAATGCATTTTTTTTACATTATTTCAATGAATCTTCGATTAATAATAAAATACTGTAATTATCAAAGTTATGTAGACAAGAGAAACACGTACACACATGAAGTTGTCTCATAATTTTATTCATGTAAATAAGAGATGACAATGTTAACCATTGACTTGATTGATATACAAAAAAAATTGTTTTTAATTTTAGTTAACTTTTATCATGGATTTATGTTGCGACCTTGAAGGGCCGATACATAAGATAAGGCTATGATATATTCACAAAAGTGTATTTATAAACGTGCACAATAGTATGTTAGAAAGTTTCCGTTAGATACTGTGGCTATGATTGCCAGAAATGACAGTATTAACTTTCTTCCCATCACAAGATGTAGAGATTCAAATTAGCATTTCTAAAGCAGGGGCATTCTGACCTGCTAAAAATAGCCTGGGCAGCCCCGTTGGCATTCCTCGGGCAGTTAGCATTAAATTAACTTCACCCCTAAAAGGAATTGCAAGGTCTGGGAGGATGGATTTTCTAGGATTACTCAGCATGACAGATAAAAAGCCACCAAAGTGGCTCAGTGTTTGCTGGACTAATTTTTTGAAAGATTGTCTATGGTTCTTCATAACTAAACAATATTTTTTCCCAGGAATTCCTATTTTAGTCACATAAATTCTTTCAAGTTGAGAATAACCGACATCAAAGTTGCGTTTGTATTTCTCCTATCATAAAATGTTCACTTATTCACTCGTCTTTTCTTTCCTTCTCATTCAGTCCCAACTGATTGTAAACTCGTACGTGAAGAATGAAACAACGAACAAAAATCTCATAATTTAGTACTAACTTTTCCCAGCGTAAACCACTTTTTCTGCTTTTTCTTGGCTATCTGAAACTCGAGTTCTTTTTCTCACTAAATCAACAACATGTTGCCTCATATGCAAATTACTAGCTCGTGCATTATTATTATTATTTAAAAAAATTCTTTTTTAATCCATCTACACAATTATGTTTCTCTTTTTTCCTTCATTCCTCCCAATCCCCAACAGACCAAACAGAGGTGCAGTCGCTTGCATGAATACCTTTTATTCCCTCATCCCATATCACTATCACACAAATGATAAGGAGATGGTGATTGACTTCGACGGTTACTTCTGTGTAAGATCAGAGATTCCTCATTTCCATCCTCCTCACTGCCATCACTATTGCCGTTTGCCGATGCCATCATTGTTTCTCCTGGTTCAATAGGCAGCATTTCTGAGCTTATCCTAAGAGGCAGTAGAGGTTCCAGGTCATCGTCGAATGGTATGTTATCTTCCTCATCGTCCTCCGATGTGGAAACAGTACAGTGGGGGGGAGGAGGCAGACATCTTTCACATGATGTGGAACGCCATCAACCAACATGGTCTGAGGATTTATTATGTCTTCTAGTTTTCCACTGCCAAATCTGATAGTGCACTGAGAATTCGGTGGTTTTACCCAAACACGATCGCCTACTTTATACGGGGTGTCAACAACTCTTACCGGCGATGGTGTGACATTTATCATTTTTATATGCTGTCCATAGTGGTAGATCTCATTGGCTGGCTCAGTTGAAGGTGTTGCATCGTTCTTGGGTGTCACATTATACCAGTATATAGTGATACCGCTCATCTGTACCTTTAACTTTCTGGAAAATATGCGCATCAGTAGCACATTCTAACCTCCCATTTGTTTGAGAATGTTTGAAATTCTTAACATCAAAATGTACAGGAATTATCAGTCCAGATTTCAAGCAGGGGACCACATTAAAAAGACTGATTTTAATTAATGTATAATTAATTGATGTATCCTGTCATGTCACCAGATGCCATATTGTAAAACATGTTGGACCACAATCTGTGAAGGTCAAGAAATGTTTGCTATCATAATGTGTCATATCTAAGCTTATCTGACACCAGTTACCTTCCACCTCCAGTTTTCCTTTTTTGCCATCAGGCTGATGCTGGATCCAATGATTGACACTTTTTGTATGAGCATATGACTGCCTTGATCAATGCCTTCATAGTTACAGGGCACACTCTTTGGACAAAATATGTGGTTCAATGAATTGCAGGTTGCCGATTTTGCTTATGTATTTCACTGATTTACTCAAGTGTCAGTTGATCTGTTAAGACTGCATATGTCAGTTACTGCCTCATTTTATCAATCCACCTCTTTGGCACCCAAGTTAACTTATCAGCCAGATTCTGTTCTGATGAAACTTAGGTAATGTTAATCTGCAAGCTGTATTCATCAACTAGACGCTTTATTATCACCAGTTTCTTTGTATCAACATTTCACTTGCAGCTTTAGTCTTAACTCTTGCCTTTCCTGTCAGGGTATCAGTCAATCAGTGATAAATGCACAATGAGTTGGTGTGGAGATGCAGAGCCTTGGCTTGCCACTGCAGTCCAAGATTAAGGTCTTTTAGCATAGCATCAAGTTTCACCAAATTGCAATGCTGAACATTATTTGTCAGACAAAGCCAGCACACATCTTCCAAAACAGTACCACATTGTTCCAACTCCAAACCTGTTGCCAAAGAACTTGTGTCAACCTATGCATTCAATTTGTGTACAGATACATGCACTCGCCCTGGGTTATTCCTACATACTCTAGTCAATGTTTTTTTTTTTTTTACATGGAGGTCACCATTTATCAAGGCCCGAAGGCCACTCAGGGATAAGGGTTATTGCGTGTACAGTAATCAATGAGATAGTATTGTAGTAATCATTAGTATTGGGGGTTTTGATAGAGTGTCTTACTTAAGGGGGCGGTTTGTCAGGAGTTTGTTTATGTTGGACTTGAAGACGTCCAAGTTGTAGTCAGGTGGGAAACAGGCGAGCGGAAGAGAGTTCCACTGTCGTGCAGTTCTAAGAAAGAAGCTTTGCTCATGGAATCTATGTTTGGATTTAGGTACAGGTAAAGAGTGGGGAAAATTATTGACAGTATTTTCAGCCAGACGGGTGTTTCTCGTGAAAGATTGGCGAGGGGGGACGAGGGATTGGAGCTCAGACGAGCACCTGCCATGGAAATAGCGATAAAACAAAGACAGGCTTGCAACGTCTCTTCTGTGGGAGAGAGGTTGCAGGGAAGAGAAAAGGGCATCCCTCACTAAACCACAAAGTCTATTTTGTACTCTGTCAAGGCAGCTGTTTTTAGCAGCTCCTGCCCAGATGTGGCAGCAGTACTCCATCCTTGGACGTACTTGGCTTTTATAAAGATAGAGAACTGCATCAGTAGTGAGATATCTTCTGGAGCGGTAGAAGGATCCCACCATTTTACCAGCGTTCCTGGCAACAGATTTGATGTACGTGTTCCATTTTAGATCAGGAGTAAAGGTCAAACCCAGAAGCTTGTCAAAACATGGAGCCTCTCCAAGACGAGAGCCATCCATTTCAATTAATGCCAGATGGGGATCAGTGCGTTGATGATGTAAAGATAGAAGCTTGGTTTTCGATGCATTAAAAGTGACCAGCCACCTCTTCCCCCATTGTACCACGTGCTCAAAATCAGAGGAGAGAGAATTAGAGAGAACTTTGTCATTTACGGCCTTTGATGTGTTGCCATAGATGGTCGTGTCATCAGCATAGATGTCAAAGAATGATTTAAGTATGTGTTTTGGGAGATCATTGATGTAGATCAGGAAGAGAGTTGGACCCAGGATGGACCCTGAGGGACTTCAGCATTAATACTGTGGGCCTCTGATTTCTGTCCATCAACCACTACTCTTATGAACCTATCGGAGAGAAATGATTTAATGATTGAGAAAACATTTCCAGTAATATCGTAGCTGGAAATCTTGTGAAGTAGGCCCTTATGCCATACCTTATCGAAGGCCTTTGATATGTCAAGAGCAATTGCCCTGGAAAGAAAACCTTTGTCAAGAGATTCACTAATCCTGTTTGATATAACCGTTAGCACATCTGCTGTAGATCTTGCAGAGCGGAAACCATATTGCATGTCACTAAGAAGGTTGTTTCTGTTGAGGTGGTTGACTACTTCTTTATTTAATATGGATTCCAACAACTTACTCACGACACACAGGAGACTTATTGGTCTGTACTGAGAGGAAGATGACTTTTCACCTTAATTCTTAAATACAGGGCATACTGATGAGGTTTTCCAGGGTGTTGGAAAGCACTTCTCCTTAAGGCAACGCTTAAACAGTTTTGTAAGTATGGGGGCAAGTTCTGGTTGGAGCTTTTTCAGCACTATAACTGGAATGCCATCAGGGTCAGTTGCTTTACTGGAATCAATGTTCTTGATTAGCTTGGCGAACTCACGCACAGATATTTGTATGTTGCATAGCGTGTTGTCTGTTATAGGAGGAAATACAGGGACTTGATGGCCATTGTCGCATAGGGTAGAATTAGCTGCAAAGTTCTTGGCAAATAGTCTAGCCTTGTCTGATGCTGACGAGATGACCTCAGGTCCATTGATGATAGTTGGGATAGAACGCACACTTCTGTTCAAGATCCTGTTTGCTATTTGCCAGAACTGGTGGGAACCAAGCCGCTGCTCAGCTATTTTGGATTTAACAGACTGAGCATATAGCTCTCTTGCATGTTTTATTACTCTTTTACAGTGGTTGCTGGCAGTCCTGAAAGCAGCTTTAGTCTCAGTACATCTATTACGTTGGTAGCTATGGAAAAAGTGATTTCTGTGCACGATGGCAGCAGCACATTCAGGGGAGAACCATGGCTGGCTGTTAGGTTTTTGTTGGAATTTTTTGGATGGTATGAATCGGTCTATGCCTATAATTAACCATTCGGTCAGGTCTGATACTATAGAGGACACATCCTTTTTAAACATGGAATGCAGAGGTAGGTCAGATATGAATGTACGGAAGCTATCCCAGTCAGCCATAGAGTATCGATATACAGTACGGTGGAGAGGTACGTCTGAAGACTTATTACATTTCATTTTTATCTTAACTGCTACAACAGAGTGCTCAGAGGAGATAGACAGAACATTAACACAGCTCAGGGGAAGTTGTGAGGAAAAGGTCTTGAAGGCTTGCATATTGACCGGGTGTATCGGGCACACGGGTGGGTTCGTGAACAATCTGAGTGAGGTCATAGGCAATGGCAAAATCATGACAAAACCTCCCTTTGTCATCGGTTTTATTTGAGTGGGTCAGCCATTCCACATTATGGACATTGAAGTCACCGCAAATGTGAATGTTAGCCGAAGGATGAGTAGACAGGATGTGGTCAATTTTCTCAGATATGCTCTTAAAGATAGTAACTCCACTGTTGTGGGGGCGATAGAGGGCAAATATAAATGCTGTGGTGTAAGCTAGTGCAACCTGAAAGTTTAAGGTAAATTAGGGTCTTCTCTGGAGATATCCCTACCACATGGAAAGCCATCTTTGATGTAGGCACATATTCCATGCCCATGGCGATCTTGGGGGTCAGATTTAGATGTTAAATTGGAGTGACCTTTAATTATGAATTTGTCTAGAGAAGTGGTTGGCCCTATGCCAGTTTCACTTAGAAAGAATATGTCCGGTTTCGTCTCCTATAATTGTGTTTCAACCTCTGGAAGGTTGGAACGTATACCCCTTATGTTGGAGAAGGAGACCTGATAGTAGGGGTCTACGTTGGTGGATGGGGTTCTAGGTTTATTTGTGTTTCTTTTTTGGAGATTTATCATGATTGAGGTTTTGGGGTTAGTGGAGCAGATTGGTAGACTTGGTTGGAGCAGTACAGAGAGGGAAAATAAGAGAGAAAAAGACAAGAAATTTTTTTTTTTTTTTGTGGCACATGATAAAGTAAAGCCGTAACAATTACCCACTAGTATGGCATCGAGAGGCCCTACCAGAAACTACTGTATGGTCCAGAATCCATTCACCAAATGGCAATACAGCAGCCCTGGTACTTTACACCTGCTGATAGGACAGCCTCCTTAGTAGTTAATCCAAGGTTCGGGTCCCTGACTATCAGGCGGGTAACGTCAGCCCAGATGAAACGTTTACCTCCAGCACCCTTACTAGTGACATGACCACAAGGATAGACATAGAAATAGAAATTTTCTGACATCTCGGGCTACTCTTTACAAAGTACTACCGACCTGGAAAACAGCTTTTTCTTCACCCTTTGTCAGAACAATCACTCATTGGGGACTGAAGGACAAAAAAGGAGAAGCGTTATCTACTCTCCATGTTTTAGCCATCATTTGTGTTAGAGAATCATCTATCTTATCATCCTATCCTTTTGTTGCCACACTTTTAATATGTCATAGCCAAGGGTTTTTTCCTGCATCACTAGGATGTCAACTTCAGCTGTGTCACTTTTCTCAGTACAGATCATGACAGTCCACAACATGCTTGAGATAAGACATTGATGGTCATAACGTTCACTCGTTGCTTCCTCCACATCTGATAGCGATTTGCACTAACTATAAATTGGGAACATTCCTGTGTCTACAAGTGCTGAAGATTGCACATCATTAATTTTGACGCCAATGACAGGCAATTCTGCGTTCACTGTTTGGCAAGTGGCAAGGGTGACAACGATACTATGTCCCTGAATTCGTTTCCTGAACAGTTGCGAGATATGTGATTTAGCTCATTGCAGCGTTAACATTGTAGCGTTGACATTGTAGCGTTAACATTGTAGCGTTGACATTGTAGCGTTGACATTGTAGCGTTAACATTGCAGCGTTAACATTCTAGTGTTAACATTGTAGTTTTAACATTGCAGTTTTAACATTGTAGTGTTTTTTGTACTTGTGAATAAACGCTCCTTGTATCACTTTGACTCTGGTACTCCTTTGCAAAATGATTAGGACTCTCACATTTATAGCACACTGGGCTCTGGTGCTTATGGCTATCTAAGCAAGAATTCACATTGTCTCTGTAATGTTTAGATACTACACAACTAATGTTTGCTGTTGTAATTAGTCCAGGTTCTTTAAGAATGTTTTGAGCTTGGACCAATAACTCCTCAGTTGTTT
The DNA here is from genome assembly GCF_053919585.1 of Euprymna scolopes. NCBI lineage: Eukaryota > Metazoa > Mollusca > Cephalopoda > Sepiida > Sepiolidae > Euprymna > Euprymna scolopes. The sequence continues at coordinate 46,338,147 of NC_136484.1, forward strand.
ATTCGGCAATTCATAATGGCGCAAAAGTCTACTAACATCCCTAGGTAAGCCTACCAAAAAGGCACATCTCAATATTTGGTCATTGACACCACAAAATGGTGCTAATAATTTCCATAAATCCGCTAAGTAAATGTTGACCGTTTCCCTGAGGTGAAGTCATCGGCCAATGAACTCTTGCCATGCAACAAAAGGATCTATACCAAATGCTGTATATAGGCCATACTTAATTTGATCCCAGTCTGGTTCATCGCAGAGTTGTTGGTACACTGCAGAAGCTCCTTTCATTGATGAGCTATTATTTATGTGAAAAAAAAAATGTAGCTTTTTAAATTAGGTACACAAAATATTGTGTCTAGACATTAAAACAAAAACAAGGAACCTCTTGTCAATATGGTTGGTTTAAAAATAAGGGTTTAAGTCGTCTTTCTTAAAGAAAATCCAAGTTGGAATTTTTAGTGAATTAAATACTAAGGAAATTTAATTTTTTTTAATCCACCAAAATGACATCTTTTCATAGGGAAATATTCTGTTTTTAATAATGTGTTAGCGTTATATTACTATGCTAATAAGTCCATTTCTGTACAAATTCACAAAAGAATTACAATTCAATATAGCTGAACGAAACATCGCCAAACTCGGACTCTGCACACGATTCATGCAAAAGAATGTCAACAAACAAATCCACTTGTTTCATTTATATGTTTGGCACTTGTACATTACTGTCATGAGACAACTTTTTTGGTTTCAGTTTGGAGAGCGCACATCAGGGGCAGACAAATGCAATTTAATAATTCCCTAAGGATTTCTCCGAAAATCACAATAAATGCATTGAACATTAACACCTTGAATGTGCGCAATATGATGCTCTAAAATATATTTTTAAAAAGCTTTTAAAGGAGATATTGTTTTTAAAAGAGACTATACCCCCCATAATACTACACTTTGCTCCTAAAAATCATAATTATAATAATAATGATAATAAATAAATTTGCATTCAGATGGAGCAAAGTTTTGCTCACTGGCCATATTAATTTAAATAGTTCAACTTATCGAAAATTATACTTTGAATTATAAATTGGATGCTGCATAATGATAGTATTTCTTTGAATTAGAATACTTGCTATTGTTGTTGTAATTATACTTTGGAATTTTAAATTTTGCAAAATTAAACAGGACGACAATAAATGCTGATAATTGATAAAATTATAATTTTAAATAATGCATGGGTGCATTTGGTGTAAGCAGAAAAAAAAACTAATAGAATTAAAAAACAAAACAAAAAAAAAGTAACAAAGAAGAATCGAATCTCTCCCTGTTTTTCTTTTATTTTTTTGTTTTGTTTTGTTTTATCTTTTTTATTACTCCAAAAAATATTGCTAAATAAGAAGAAAGTGTACGAGCCTTTTTCAAGTCTCACACAAAACACACATTCATATTTCAAGCTGTCATATACATACGCGCACACAAACATACGCGCCCACGTCCACACATGTACACATATTCACGTTCGCGTACATACACTCACATTCACGTATATATACACACACGCTTACGTATACACATGTACTCACACACGCAAACACGAACACACACATGGACGACGTCACTTCTGCTTTCTAAGGAAATACACATGCGCAAAAGGCACTCCAGAAGCGAGTATAAAACATGGAGACAAGCTGTTTCTAACTCTCTTTTTAGGACCAACTCTCAACTAGATAGGTTGGGCGAACAAGCCGCCGCCGTTTCGGCGCGCGCACGCGCACCTCACGCCCACTTCCTACTATGTATGGGGCACGAGCTAATGACTGTATGTATACATTCTCCCTCTTTCTCTCTCCATCTACTACTGGCCACTAAGAACACCTTCGCGTAGCTGACTACTAACTGATGACAACTCTAATATCCTCTTCCTTGCCTACACGCTGGATTCTCATTTCCACTACAACACTCACTTCAATTCCCACGCGCGAACAAATAATAATGACCCAAACTTGAGATGAAAACACATTCCCTTTTCTTGCTACAACACCAGTCCTGCAACGGACATTGGTTACATACGCGCGGACATGTTATAACTAAAATGTTCATTTCTTTCAACAGCAAATAAACGACGTTTATCTTATCTATTACTTGAGTCTTTGTTTCCTTCAATTCCCATTCGTTTCATTATTCTTTTGTAACGGGATTGGGGTATTTATATATCCTAGTCTCCTACAAAAGACAAAAAATTGTAATTAACTAATAAATAAAAAGCAAAACATTTTTGGACGCCAAAGATGCCGTGCATTAACAATCTCTCGTTAACTCATTTTTAAATTTTTTATTTTTACTTCAAAATTGTTAAATCAATCAATAAAGAAATTTATTAATCTATTTTATCGAAAAATCTGTTATCGTTTATCAAGAATCTTTTTAATTTCATTTTTTGTTGTTGTTTATCATTTTGTTTTCAGAGTGAATTATAGTTTTTAACCCCCCACCCTCTCTGTTTAAATTATATTTAAAAAAATTAAAAAAAATTTTTTTTTTTTTTTTTTGGAGGGTGGGGGCTCTTTTTAAAACCAAATCTCCCAAAGTATTTTCTTTAATTTTCTATTTTTTTTAGCGATTATCAAGACCCCTAAGATGTGATACCCTCATGTCGGACATTATTTCTCATTCTCACGTAACACTCGATGCTACTTGTTTTCTTGTTTGTTTTTTTTTTACTGAATAAACGCTTCAAAATAAATTAAACCACTAACAACTTAGCCAGCTAGGTAGAAAAATCGAACAGTAAATAAGTATAAATATTTTTTTAAATATTATGCGGTCTGTAGTCTCGTTTTTTAACAGAATAAACGCTTTAAAATATGTGAAACCACTAACAACTTAGCCAGTTAGGTAGAAAACGGACACTTAGAAAATCGATTTTATTTTTTAAAAAACAAGTAAAAATATTTTTTTTTAAATATTATGGGGGGGTATAGTCTCTTTTAAAAACAATATCTCCTTCAAGAACGGTCATAAAATGTGTTTTCAATTGATATTTATTCAATAAGAGACTAGTTTTCTGACCTAGCAAAAACGGGACGAGTTTTCCGGGTACCTAGTTGACTATAACCTTATTATCATTATTGATTTGAACATTTAATTCAGTTTTCTTTTAGATTAAACTAGATATGTTTTATATATAAAAAAATAATAATTTTAGTCATGTCCAGCTATATACAATGTGAAAAAAAAAACAAAAAGAAAAAAAACAAACAATATTAGTATTTTAAATTTATCTTTCAGTTTTTCGTTTATAATTTTAATATTTCTTAAAAATTGTTTCATGGATTATGATTGTTGTAATAAGCATTGGTTGCACGACTTTTTAGAAAGAGTTATTTTTATTGATTTTTGATTTTTTTTTTGTCGAAGAAATGTGGATCAGAAGATAAGAGCTACCCTCTGACATATCTCTCCAATGACTATGCTTTTGAAGATTTAAATCAGACAAGCCTGGATGCCCGGGTGTTTGTAGGTGTGTGTTTAGCCAAAAAAAAAAAAAAAAAGTTTTAGTAGGCAGGCAGGCTCGAACTCATGACACGAAGGTGGAAAATAAAGTGGAGGTGTCTGTAAGGGTGTTGGTTAGGCAAATAAAAAAAGGAAAATTGAGAGCAAAAAAAAAAAAAAAAAAAGTTGTAGTAGGCAGGTAGGCTCGAACCTGTACCTCAAAGGAGGAAAAGAAGGTGAAAAAAAAAAAGGTGACGCGTTAGCTGTTGTGCCCATCACCAAGCCGGAAGTGACGTAGGTTTAAATTAAGGCTAGACAATCGAAAAGAGGCGATGACTTTAGAAAATATCGGTGAAAAAAGTGACACCTCCCTGTAGAAAAGTGCCCAGTTGAGGGTGAAGGAATTAATGTTTTCGACCAATTTTTCAATATTTGTCATCCGAAGAGTTGAGCTTCAAAATGATGCCGATTTCGTGAAAATCTGTCGCCTCTGTCAAAAGTTTTTGCAAGACATTCATACATGCATACATACATACATACATACATTTAAACAGATAAGTGGGATTCATATTATAGAAGATGAAATAAGCTCAATTGTAACCACACTGCGAATTGATTGGAAAAAAAATAGTATAAGTTGGACACCAGCTCATTACTAGCATTTGAAGAAAATATGCAAAACATTTTAGACAATGCCACGCCCAACAACAAGTCTCTGTGGAACTCTGAACTCAAGAAAAGATTGTATAAAATGAAAAGCAAATGAAGAAAAAAAAAAAAAAGAATCAGACAGTTGCTGAGAAACAGACTAATCAACTCTATTATACTGAACCTAAACCGAAGCAGCATTTGTTGGACTTCTGAAGGGGGAAGTTTCATAGGAATATCAAATTCACAAGCAGTTCCGAGTCACTTATCGCCGGAGAGATGATGACTTAAGGTTTTGTCGATCTCCTCTTACATACAGCACCTGGTATTTCCAGCAACCTTGAGCCTGGTCAGTATCAGAGGGGTGACCCCTCTGATACTGATCAGGCTCAATGTTGCTCAACTTCAGTGATCTAATGAGAACCGGTATGTCAATATGATTATTCTGTACATCAACTCTTATTATCAAGCATGGTGGTTCTGTAAAATCCGCTAAAGAGATACAACTGTCTTTAGGTGGTGGGTTAAAAGTATTGAAAGACCAGCTGAGATATGAATAAGTAGTCTTAGGTGTCACAATCAACATCAGTGGCAATAAAAAAGCTCTCAGTGACAACTTAGTAAGAATAAAACCAACCTTTTTATCTCCATCTGTAAAGCGACAAAAAAAAAAAAAAAGAAGGGAAAGGTTAAATGCCACTTAATGAATCTACTAAACATTTAAATAATCCCAAAAGTTCTGATGAAGAACCATCTCCAGATATTATTTAACAGCGCCAAGGGCAATGGGCTTCTGTATATTATGACACTAACTTTTACATAAGCTAATTTATTAGTGCAATAATCAAATAGACATGATTAGATAATATTGGACAGATGGAGTCAGCATTTATATATAAACTAGTGAGGGGTTTGGAGGTGTGTGTGGAAACTTCGGGGGTGGGGGTGGGGGTTGAAAAAAAAAACAAAGTAAGTATGAGGATCGAACCCGAACCGTTGAGGCAAAGCTGTAAATTAAAGTGTGAAAAAAAAAACAAAAACGTGCAACGTTAACCATTGCCCCACCGCGAGATGCTAACGGAAACACGTTTGAATTTATTCAATTACTTGGATTTGGCAGGTGCCCGTTTTAATGAGTTAATGAGGTCAAGTTTGACTGCGGGATAGTATTCATTTACTGCTGAACGCTTTTTTTCCTCCCCCAAGATGTTATAGGAAAAAGACTAACCCACATGCGGCAAGCGACAAATGCTGAATATTTATCTTCCCGAAATCGAGCAAATTAAATAGATAGGCGAGCTTCGTTGTTAACTGTGAGATATTACGATTTATATGTGATATAAAAAGTTTTAAAAAGTTGTGAAGCAAGTGACCGCTTCTCTGAAAAAAGCCTTTTGTTGACATACAGAAAAAGCGAACACACTTACATACATACATACATACATACATACATACATTTTCGTTTTTATATATATAAATAGATAGATGGGATTTTAATGTAATGCCTATTTCATTTCAATGGATTAGGAATGCTCGTTGTATTTATTAGAGCAAAAGCCTATTAAAAAAAAAAAAAAATTCAGACTGCAAATCACCAAACAGAGAAATTGTAAGAGCACACTTAAATCTGCCTAGAACATATGTTCTGGCAATTAAGATATATTTTAATTGCAAATTTTTCAAGTTTAAGCTTTGTTATAAAAGAAAACAGCAACAACTTTTTTTTTTAATGTAACAAACTTTATTAAATTGATAACAAAAAAATGTCATTGTCTATATATAACATTTATATAAAAAAAATACAGCGATAGTTGCAGAGGAATTAAACAGTTTATTAAAGAAAACTGCGAGAATTTTTTTTATATAACAAAGTTTATAAAAAGATTGACTGACGAACAATATGGATTTAGACAAGCCCATTCCACAGCAGACATCTGAACTGTAATCGCTGAACGTATATACCATTCACTGGACAAAGCGGGGGAGAGCAGACCGGTAGCTCTAGATATATCTAAGGCTTTTGACAGGGTATGGCATGACGGTCTCCTCAGGAAAATTAGATTATACGGTATCACTGGTAGAATACTTAACATAATTAAATCCTCCTTAGATAAGAGAAAAATCCAGGTTGTCCTCGACGGTTGTACATCTAAACAATATAATATAAATGCGGGAGTGCCCCAGGGGTCTATCCTTGGACCCCTATTGTCCCTGATATTCATAAATGACCTCCTCGACAAAATTGCTTCTGAGATGGGTATATATGCTGATGACACTACACTCTATAACAGGCACGACAGGAAGACGAATGAACACATTTCTAAAGAAATGGCAGAAACACTAGAGGAAGACCTCCAATCTGTAGTGGAATGGAGACAAAAATGGTTGGTCATGTTCAATGCCGCCAAGACTAAACTAGTTTCATTCAATAATTACAGGAAACCCTCTCTACCACCTATAGCAATGGTCAACGACTCTTTATCTGAGAGTACATCTTTCAAACTCCTTGACCTAACGTTCACAGGAAACATGAGTTGGAACAATTACATTGAAGGCATTGCCAGGGCCGCTGCAAGAAAGGTGAGCTCTCTCTACCATGCTAGACAACTACTAACACCCGAAAGTATCCTGTACCTCTATAAGGCCACCATTCGCCCATGCATGGAGTATTGCTGTCACATTTGGGCTGGTGCATCTGCTACTAGTCTCTCGCTCCTTGACAAGGTTCAAAAGAGAGTCGCAAACCTGATAGGCCCTGAACTGGCATCTAAGCTGTCCCATCGACGAAATGTTGCATCCCTCTGCCTGTTCTACAAGTATTTTAGTGGTGAATGCTCTGACGAACTGCAAGCACTTGTGCTCCCACGACGTGAGCACCCTCAACAAACCTGATAGGCTGTTAAATCCCACCCCCACACTGTAGAGATCCCTAGATGTAAAAGATCTTTCTACTCCAATAGTTTCTTCCCCAGAACTGCTAGACTTTGGAATTCCATTCCAGGTTTCTGCTTCCCCAACAGTACTGACGTGCAGAAGTTCAAGTGTAACGTGAACCGACATCTTGCTGCCCAAATCCCTACATAGTACCCCAGTAGTTGTTGTCCCTGATAGTAGCCCCCTACACCAAAGTGGCAATGTGCCTTGTTTGGGGTGAAAATGTAATAAAAAAAAAAAAAAAAAGAAGCTGCTAAGGTCTTTAACATCTATAATGATAAATCTCGCGTGTCTGTTTAAATGTATGTTTGTATGTCTGCCTAAAACTTTTGACAGAGGCGACGGATTATTATGAGATTGGTATGATTTTGAAGCTCGACCCTTCAGACAACAAATATAAAAAAATTGGCTAAAAACATTTATTCCTTCACCCTCAACTGAGCACTTTTCTACAGGAAGGCGTCGCTTTTTTTTGCCGATATTTTCGAAAGTCATCCCTTCTTTTCGATTGACTAGCCTTAATTTAAACCTTTGCCACTTCCGGTTTGGTGATGGACGTAACGGCAAAGACGTCAGTTTTTTTCACATTCTCTTTCGTGGTATGAGGTTCGAGCCTGGCTGCCTACTACAACTTTTTTTTTTTTTTTTGCTCAACACACACCTTCAAACACCCAGGCTTTAAAAATGAATTAAAAATTTATTTCATAACCTGAAAAACAATCTTAATAATTGTAAAACTCTGTGGCCCATCCGGGCCTCATTGCTTGCATGCTTGAATCTTATATATACTAGCGGGTGTACTCGGCTTTGCCTGGTTGTTTGGGGGGGGGGGAAGTATTAGTAGGCTAGCAGGCTCCAACCTGTGATGCGAAGATGGAAAAGATAGTGAAAGAAAAGCTGAGATCTTACCGCTATGCTATGAGGTGAGAGGAAGTGAAAAGCGTTCAAAATTAACGATTAAAAAGTTGACTTGCAGAAATGAATTCATACAGGCGCAGAAATGAACGTTGGCTGCAGGCCAGTTTCTGCCGTATTTTGCTTCCCCACGATGATGGGGAAAACCAGCTCCCCCCCCCCCCCAAAGGGGGAATTCTCCAAATGAATAGCAATTGTTTTATATGAAGGATTTTCCCGACATTGATCAAAGCTGACTGCCTTCAAGACGTCTCGGCCATGAAGGCCAGACAAGTTGATTTGCTTTGATTAGTTTTGCTTTATTTATACGAAAAAGACGAACAAACATGTGAAAGGATTGAAAAGAAGGAATTTTATAAAAGTCAATCAAAATAAATGTAGATATAACGTCCTTTCGCAAATCATAGATATTATAATCTAGGGAGTATATAAAAAGTTCTAAAAAATAGTACCCCCCCCTGAGGCCCCCCCCCCCCATCAAGTCTTTCACGGAAATACAAAAACGTGCACACCACTTTTGCCTTTTATATGTATAGATATATCACATTTAAATCTAGATAAAACGCCTGCACGATTTTACCGTAAATAATCGTGAGGTACAATGTCTTAATTAATACATAAGTGTTTAAATACAGTACTTATTTGATAGCTAAATGTTTTGCCTTTGATTCTTTGAACCGTCTTTTGATGGTTTCGAGCTGATGGTGGCCAAGTCATATTTCTTTTTAAAACTTTTGAAATCACTACTATATATTGGTAACAATATAATAATCAATAGAGAATTAGCTCTATAATAATAATAATAATAATAATAATAATAATAGATACAAAATCTGCATGAATTAAAATATCATATTTAAACATATATTATGACTGGGCAACGCCAGTGGCATGCTAGTTTAAGAATAAAAAATCAAGTTTATCACAAATTAGCTGTATCTATCTGATGTCTTAATTCATTTTTTTTTAATCATGGTGTCTGTTTAAAACTTAATATAATTATAAAATCGTTTGGCCATTAAATTATTAATTGAACCAAATTATTATAAAACTATAACTAATTTAGGATACTTTGGTTTTAATTTCAATGAAATTATTGGATGTAAATAGGACTTGTAATAGTCATTAATAAGGACTTATTTTCTCTCTCAGAGAAAGGTCCCTGTTATGCAATTTGGTCACACATTGGCCAATCATCTTGCAGGACATTTTGATTTGTACTCTGGAGAACTACTGTAACCTAACCACTACGATTTATTGTAACAGCCGCCGCAGCAGCAGCCACATGACACATATGCAAATGACTAAGCCAGTGCATGAAGTGAGGTCAGAGCGGAAAAAGAGAAGAGCAAGAGCAAAAAGGACATACATGGACGGCAAGCAACGGGGACACGCATTAGTGGCGAGGGGAGAGAAAAAAAGCACATGTTGACGTAAGATGAATGTGTCGCCTGTGGTGGCAAGAGACTTTTAAACCCGTATCAAGACGGCAGGGTTTTGTAAACTACATAACAGATGAGATGAACAAAGGAAACCTTTAAAGCAAGATGCAATGAGTTTGGAATGTACCATGAATAAATGCCTTTCATTTCAACTGAAAAAGCCGTATTATATATTTTTTATTGGAATTCTTTGAGATGAGTAATTTGTATATTTGTTTGCAGATTGTTATCATCCTCATTTACCTCCCCACGAGGGCAGAGTCAAACACAAGGTCAGTTTTTTTTTATGTGGGGAAAATCCAGCTTCCAAAAAGGGGCACTCTGGATAGGAACAAAAATAAAAATTGTCTCAGTCATGAAGGATTTCTCCTCCACTGTCCGAGGACAGAAAAGGTGAGGTGTAGCATCAGAACAGATACTACACTGCGATCTTGGCCCGAAGGCGTT
>NC_136484.1:46353012-46603012 GCF_053919585.1 Euprymna scolopes
GTAACCAGGTTTATAGTCTCCAATTATTTTAGGGAGTTGAAAATTACCAATTTGTGCATTATTAGCTGTAATTAGTTTATTGACTTGCGTTTTAAGTGTATTAGTAGGATTCTTACTAATTTTTTTAAATTTCGTATTATCATTAATAATATTTTTAAGTTTTTCATCATAATCGGATTTATTGAGAATGACGAAAATATTGGATTTATCAGCTTTTTTTATAACTATATTAGGGTGGTTACGTAGTTCTTTGGCAGCATTTTTTAAATCGGTAGTAAGTACCGAGTTGTGTTTTTTATAGAATCGGGTTTTTATAGCTTCCGCTTTTAGGATATCTCTTAACCCAGGGTGAGTGGTGATTTTGTTTTCTTTTTCTAGGTTAGTAATGCGTTCATAGAGTAATTCAATTTCGGCTTTTTTGTTTTGATGGTTGAATTGTGGTGTGAGGTGACAGTTAGGTCCAAGGTTTAAGAATTCTTTTTGTGCGTCTGTAAGTTCGTAGTCTGAAAGGTTAACGTAAAATTGTGTGTTAAAAATTAAAAAAAAGAATTATAAGACAAAATGTCTCCGTTGTATTTAATAATATTTGCTTGAATGAAAAAATGCTGCCTAAATATACCAATTTCAAACTACATATATATATATATATACATTTATTTTATTTTACATATATATATACATATATATATACATTTATTTTATATATATATACATTTATTTTATTTTACATATATATATATACGCATTTATTTTATTTTATATATATATACATATATACATTTATTTTATTTTATATATATATACATATATATATATACAATAATATATATATACGTATATATACATACATTTATATATACACATATACATACATATATATATATATATACATTATATGCATATATATATATATATATATATATATATATATATATATATATATATTCAAATATATATATATATGTGTGTGTGTATAAATATACATGTATTCATATATATATATATATATATATATATATATATGCATATGAATATACATATATCGATACATATATATGTATATATGCGTATGACTACTTAATTGTATCAAATAAAATAATACATGAAAATATAAGTTTATGCCTAAATTTTCAGTATTTACTTTAACAGAGCTTAATACATAGGTAGAGCTAGGTAGTGAGTTATAAAAATATATATGGTAATTAAGCTACACAAAATATTCCCTGGTTCATTCTCGTGAGAATTGGTCAGGCTTATGCAATGAGTTGTGGTTACCTTGGGTTTTTACATACTGACATGGCATTGAATTATTAGTTAGCCAATTAGCCTCTTAGTTTTCTCTGTGCCCATCCTGATTAGCAGATGGAGTAAGGGGGCACTTTTAGGGAAAGGTACATTTGACCTTAGGGTCACCCCTTCCTCTGTGTTTGCTTTTCATGGATGAGTAGATATCTAGCTGAATTATTTTCAACGTAGGTGTTGTTATTCTTTACAAAAACAAAGACATCAGAATCCCCCCCCCCCCTTAGTGATTGATTTTGTTTAAATTCGCTATTATTGTTTTGCATGCTACTGGTTTTTGCTGAAGAGATGATAGCTGAAAGAGCTCTGGAGAAATTTCAGCATATTTTATTTAAATCTATATATAAGTTTCTTTAAATTAGCTTTAATTTGCAATTAATTCACTGAGTGTCTGTCTATCATCCTACCCCCTGTCACCGCTGCAACCCTACTCTTATTTTAATTGTCTCTATCACTCTCAATTATATGGTGCTTGATTTTGTCTTATTTTATTTCTCTAACCTTACAAAATTTGTTCTGATTCAAACAATTTAGCCCGAACTCAATGGATTACCAAACGGATCACATTTGTTTTCTGATCCATGCTATATATTTTAGCTATTTTTATGGCGTGTAGCGGACCAAAGTATAATACCCTAGCTCGCCACAAGAAAATAATGAAACGAATGGAATTGAAGGAAACAAAGACTCAATTGATGGATAAGATAAACGTCGTTTATTTGCTGTTGAAAGAAATGAACATTTTAGTAATAACATGTCCGCGCGTATGTAACCAATGTTCGTTGCAGGACTGTTGTGGCAAGAAAAGGAAATGTGTTTTCATCTCAAGTTCGGGTCACTATCGTTTGTTCGCGCGTGGGAAGAGAAATAAGTGTTGTAGTGATAATTGAAAATGATAGTCCAGCATGTAGACAAAAGAGTGGATATGAGAGTCGACATTCCTTAGAAAGCGGAAGTGACGTCGTTCATGTGTGCGTTCGTGTGCGCATGTGTGAGTACATATGTGTGTACGTAAGCGTGTGTGTATATACACGTGAATGTGAGTGTATGTACGCGAACATGAATATGTGTACATGTGTGGACGTGGGCGCGTATGCTTGAGTGCGCATATGTATATGACAGCTTGAAATATGAATGTGTGTTTTGTGCGAGGCTTGAAAAAGGCTCGTATAGACGTCATTATGCATGTCATTCCATTATTGGTATATCAAATTTGGCATCTCCAAATATTTATGAAAATATTTTGGAATTGAAAGTGATGCTTTGACTCTAAGTCAGGGTATTTAATTTTCAACAACAATAAATGTTAGTGGGTGTTTTGTTGTTTCTTTTTTTTTTTTTTTTCACTAAATTTTCGAAAAATTAAATTTAAAAAAAATCAGCACATGTTTTTATTTTATTTTTTTTGTTAATGGATATAAAATCTTCTTGGTTTATTTTATTTTTTCTTCTATGAGACCGATTGCCATAAAATATGGTTAATTCCCATTTCATTTACTTAAATTAGTCAATGAATATGTGGTCCAAATATTTTTTAAAAATCGTTTTTCGTTTGTTTTTTCTTTTGTTGTTGTTTCTATTTTTTTTTTAATTTGAGTGAACAGGGATAGGAAATGTAGCTTTTCCCAGAAATCCCCAGTGAAACTAACCTCCTCTCCCAAAGGAGTTAATCCCTTAAAAGATGACCTATGACCTGAAACTGAAATATAATATTTTATACAATGTCAAAGATGGGATGGTCATTTTATCATAGAAAGAGAAAGAGTTGGGGAACTTGGTCATTCATTCATGCATTTCTTTTCTTTCTTTATTACAAGGTGACCCCCCCCCAAAAAAAAAAGAAGCTAATTGGAGGCCATCTAGAACATAGGAGAACAAAAGGCCAAAGACCCTAGTGTTTTGATGTGATGTTTTAAATATAATAAACTAGTTATGAACAAAGTTTCATTTCATTCAAAGGAAACACTAAGAAACAGGGCCTAATTAGAGTTGGGGCCCGTTTTTGTTTGGGGGGGGTCACCCTGTATTAAGTTATAAGGCTTCTTCATATTGTCCACAAATCAGTGAATTGTACTCCTACATGTGAAATATTTCATGTGAATATATCTGTCTCCTTTCCAGGTGATTAGATACAATATTAGGTGTGGGTTGGAAAAGCCAGTACTCTATAAGTTTATGCTTGCCCACAAGAATGCCTGAGCAGCCCGTCGGCATTCCCCAGTATGGGTCGCCTCAGCAATTAGCAATATACTAACCGCTTCTCAGAGAAAAAGTAAAGCCTGGGCGGTTGGACCTCCGAGAACTGAATAAAACATGACTGCAACCCAGATTAATCGATTCATTGGTACAACAGGGGTGCGTTATAAAACGTTTTCTTAATAGAGCTGAAATGAATCACAATATTTGGTTGTTGCTATTCTTTAAGTTTCAATTCAAGTTCGACTTATATTTGTTGGTTTTATTGAAAAGAAGGCATTCGAGATTGGGAACAAAAATAAAAATTCTCTCCATCGAGGAAGACAATTATTAAAATGGAATGAAAACTTGACATTAATTTTTTTTTTTTTTTATTCATAAAAAAAATCTATTTACAAGTTGGGCACAAGACAATCAAAAATGTGTAATTGAAGAAATGTGAGGAGTGTACTGATTTTTGTGGTATATATCAATTCTGAATTAAATTCGGTAGAATTACAACAAAATTTATTGTTTGATGAAAAAAACTTTAAACATTTGTACTCCTTTGTCAAACAATAAATTTTGTTGTAATTATAAATTTTTTTTCAACAAATATATATACGCATACATAAATATATATAGAAACAGGTTTGTGTTTACTATAACCTTTTTACGCAAATATTATGCAAGTATAAATCATGTAGAATATCTGTATGAATATAATTACATGAAATAGTTAACTAAAAATGATCATCCCATGAGAAAACTGAAAAAAAAATTAATAGGAAATTAATTAAATTTAATGTTTAAAAGAATATGCAAATTACCTAGATCTTTTGCAGATGAATGCAATTCGACGACCCATATATAACAAAGTTGTATTTTCGTTTTAGCTAAATAGAAAAAAGGGTTGATGAAGAGTAGATAATGCACAGTGGATGTGTTGTCGGCAGCTCCAGTAACTCTCGCTTCCCCTTTTTTGTCCCTCAGTCCTCATTTCCAATTAATGATTTTTCTGACAGAGTAAAGAAAAAGCTGCTTTCCAGGTCGGTAGTACTTCGTGAACAGTAGTCTGAGATGTCGGAAATTTTTCTGTTTCTTTGTCTATCCTTGTGGCTATGTCACTAGTAGAGGTTCTGGAGGTAAACGTTTCATCTGGGCTGACATTATCTGCCTGATAGTCAAGGACCCGAACCTTGGATTAACCACTAAGGAGGCTGTCCTATCAGCAGGTGCAAAGTATTGGGGCTGCTGTATTGCCATTTGGTGAATGGATTCTGGACCATACAGTAGTCTCTGGTGGGGCCTCTTGATGCCATACTAGTGGTTAATTATTACGGCTTTATCTTATCATGGGCTGCTAAAAAAAAAAAAAAAATTTCCTGTCTTTTCTCTCTTCCTTTCCCTCTCTGTCCTGCTCTAACCAAGACCTGTTCTACAAATCCCAAAACCTCAACATGAAATATCTCCAGAAAAAAAAACATGAATAAACCTAGAACCCCATCCTCCAACACAGACTCCTACTGTCATGTCTTCTTCTCCAATATCAGGGGTCTACGTTCCAACCTTCCAGAGGTTGAAACCCAATTACAGGAGACAAAACTGGACATATTCTTTCTAAGCAAAACTGGAATAGGGCCGACCACTTTCCTAGATGTATTCATGATTAAAGAATACTCAAACTTAACATCTAAATCTGACCCCCAAGATTGCCATGGGCATGGAATATGTACCTACATTAAAGATGGCCTCTCGTGTGGCAGGGATATCTCCGGATAAGACCCTAATTTACCTTATATGTGCTCCAGGTTGCACTTGCTTACACCACCACATTTATATTTGCCCTCTATTGCCCCCACAACAGTGAAGTTACTATCGTTAAGAGTATATCTGACAAAATTGACCACATCCTATCTGCTCATCCCTTGGCTAACATTCACATTTGCGGTGACTTCAATGTTCATAATGTGGAATGGCTGACCCACTCAAATAAGACAGATGATGAGGGGAGGTTCTGTCATGATTTCGCCATTGCCTATGGCCTCACTCAGATTGTTCGCGAGCTCACCCGTGTGCCCGATACTACTGGTCAGTATGCAAGCCTTCTAGACCTTTTTCTCACAACTTCCCCTGAGCTATGTTTATGTTCCGTTCTATCTCCTCTGGGATCCTCCAACCACTCCGTTGTATCAGTTAAGATAAAAATGAAGTATAATACGTCTTCAGACATACCTCTCCACCGTACTGTATACCGACACTCTATGGCTGACTGGGATAGCTTCCGTACATTCATATCTGATCTTTCTCTGCATTCTATGTTTAAAAAGGATGTTTACTTTATAGTATTAGACCTGACCGAATGGTTAATTGGAGGCATACACCGATTCATAGCATCCAAAAAATTTCAACAAAAACCTAACAGCCAACCATGGTTCTCCCCAGAATGTGCTGCTGCCATTGCGCACAGAAATCACTTTTTCCATAGCTATCAACGTAATAGATGCACTGAGACTAAAGCTGCTTTCAGGACCGCTAGCAACCACGATAAAAGAGTAATAAAAAATGCAAGAGAGCTATATGCTCAGTCCGTTAAATTCAAAGTAGCGGAGCAGCGGCTTGGTTCCCACCAGTTTTGGCAAATAACAATTAGGATACTGAACAGCAGCCTGCGTTCTATACCAACTATTATCAATTGACCAGAGGTCATCTCGTCAGCATCAGACAAGGCCAAACTATTTGCCAAGAACTTTTCAGCTAATTCTACCCTATGCGACGAAGGCCATCAACTCCCCGTATTTCCTCCTATATAACCCACAACATGCTAATCAAGAACCTTGATTCTAGTAAAGCAACTTGCCCTAACGGCATTCCAATTATAGTGTTAAAAAAGCTTCAACCAGAACTTGCCCCCATACTTACCAAACTGTTTAAGCATTGCCTTAAAGACAAGTGCTTTCCAACACACAGGAAAACCTCATCAGTATGCCTTATATTTAAGAATTCAGGTGATAAGTCATCTCCCTCCCAGTACAGACCAATAAGTCTCCTGTGTGTCGTGAGTAAGTTGCTGGCATCCATATTAAATAAAGAAGTAGTCAACCACCTCAGCAGAAATAAACTTAGTGACACGCAATATGGTTTCCGTTCTGCTAGATCTACAGCAGATGTGCTAACGGTTATATCTCATAGGATTAACGAATCTCTTGACGAAGGCTTTCTTTCTAGTTCAATTGCTCTTGACATATCAAAGGCCCTTGATAAGGTATGGCATACAGGCCTACTTCACAAGATTTCCAGCTATGGTATAACTGGAAATGTTTTCTCAATCATTAAATCATTTCTCTCTGATAGGCTCATAAGAGTAGTGGTTGATGGACAGAAATCAGAGGCCCTCAGTATTAATGCTGGAGTCCCTCAAGGGTCAATCGTGGGCCCAACTCTCTTCCTGATCTACATCAATAATCTCCCAAAACACATACTTAAATCATTCGTTGACATCTATGCTGATGACACGACCATCTATGGCAACGCAGCAAAGGGCGTAAATGACAAAGTTCTTTGATTCTCTCTCCTCTGATCTTGAGCACGTGGTTCAGTGGGGGAAGAGGTGGTAGGTTACCTTTAATGCATCTAAAACCAAGCTCCTATCTTTACATATACATCAACGCTCTGATCCCCATCTGGCATCAATTGAAATAGATGGCTCTCGTCTAGGGGAGGACTCATGTTTTGATAACTTCTGGGTTTGACTTTTACTCCTGATCTGTAATGGAACACGTACATCAAGTCTGTTGCCAAGGTCACTGGGAAAATGGTGGGATCCATCTACCACTCCAGAAGATATCTCACTACTGATGCAGTTCTCTATCTATATAAAAGCCAAGTACGTCCAAAGATGGAATATTGCTGCCACATCTGGGCAGGAGCTGCTAAAAACAGCCTATCCTTCCTTGACAGAGTATAAAATAGACTTTGTGGCTTAGTGGGGGATGCCCTTTTCTCTTCCCTGTAACCTCTCTCCCAAAGAAGAGCATTCCGAGCCTGTCTTTGTTTTATCGTTATTTCCATGGCAAGTGCTCGTCTGAGCTCCTATCTTTGGTCCCCCCTCGCCAATCTTTCACGATAAACACCAGTCTAGCTGAAACCACTGTCAGTAATTTTCCCCACTCTTTATCTGTGCCTAAACCGAAATGTTGATTCGATGAACAAAGGTTCTTTCTTAGAAGTACACGCCTGTGGAACTCTCTACCACTTGCCTGCTTCCCTCCTGACTTCAACTTGGATGTCTTCAAGTCCAACATAAACAAATTACTGATGAAGCGCCCCCTTAAGTAATGACACTTTATCAAATCTCCGATACTAACGAATACTACAACACTATGCCATTGATTACACACACTAACCCTTATCCCCAAGTGTCTTCTAGGCCTTGATAAGTGGTGACCTCCATGTAAAAAAAAAAAAAAATATACCTAAATTTATAGGAGTGTAAATATATAATGAGAGAAGCGAATAAAATAAAAATAAAATCCACACGCACAAGCAGACATGACACTGAAGACGGTCATTGGTATATATACATATATATACATGCACGCATGCATACATATATACACATACATACACATACACACATACAAATAACCCACATGTATGCACAAATACATACACATTACATATATGCATGCATAGTACATAGACATACTTATACATACATAAACATACACAAGACGGTCATTGGCATACACATATATATATATATATATATATATATATACGCAAATATACATATCTACTCATACACACATACATATCTGTAAACATACACACATATATACATACACCATGAATAATAAACATACATATGTATACAGACACACATACAAATACATACACACATATACCTATACGTACACATATGCTCATACATATATACATACACTTACCTACATATACATACATGTACATAAATATGCACTCATACACATATACATACATGCTCATACATACATACATACACATATATATACATACATACACATGCATACATCTACATACATACACACATGCATAAATACACATACACACGCCTATATACATACATGCATACATACACACATATAATGATGGCAGATCAATTATTACATGCTTCCAGCATTTCAGACCTACACGCGTGACAACTTTTCCATCGCAATAGGACCATTTTTTTTTATAGACAAATGCCTGAGGGAGTATCTATACCTGATGGCGTTACAGAGTTTTAGCTTTGTACAACAGCTAAATCTCTCTCTCGGTTTAAAATGTTGACATCCAGCAACAAGCAAGAGCAAGATAGCCAGCAACAAGTCAAACTGCAGACCAGCTCAATGCGGGTACTGGTCTCCTGCTTTATGTTTTTTTAACTTAGAGATTTGCTTCTCCTAGAGGGATTGCCTTCACCACGGCTTACGGGAGCCCCCTCCACCCCGCATACAAATGGAAATAAACACATGCGTACGTACAGATGTACGCCAACATACGTATGCTTGTGCACACACATACAAACATAATCACGTAGAGGTACACATATACGCATATACACACACATGCATATACATACGTACACACACATATACATGCAAAATACACATGAATAAATATTCCAAAAGTCATAAATAGTAAGTGATCAACGACTGGACTGTTTTTGTCCCTTTTCCTCCCTGCTTGGATTTTTTTTTTTTTTTTTTTTAATTTTAAATAAAGTTTGTTTTAGACTCATTCTTCTGCAGCACATGACAATAATATTTATTTTTATATATATATATATATATATATATACATATACTAGCTGTACCCTGCCACGCGTTGCAGTGGCTCAATTTGGTGTAATGGAAAAATTTAATAAAAGAGAAAATGCATGTTTCTTATATTAGTACAGCAATCCACTGCAAAAAGTGAAAAAGAAGGCGAAACTGAAAAAAATGGTGCTCTTGCAGAATTTGATCTGGATCCTCGAGAGTTTCTGTCAATCATTCATGTTTTGGACTTGACCAACAATCAGTGGATGAAGCCGAACGTAGCAAAAATGTTGAAACGCTAAATGCTTTTTTTTTTTTGTTGTTTTAAAAAATGTGATTTAGTAATTAATATTTGGTTGATGGTGGGGGGAGGGGGGTTACTATACACAGATTCGAAAAAGTCGTCCAAAAACAAATAAATGAAAGCAAAGGTAGGGTAATTTACGTTTCTACCTAATTGGATAATTGTTTAGTGTTTTTATGTAATGTAAAATGTTTAATTGGCTCAAAAAACAGAAATGGTCGCGAATTCTGTTGAATACGTTAAGTTTGGGAAAGTAAGTTGAAAACTAAAAACTATACAAAACAGTGTCTGAAACTCACCGAACATATGTTACCATGACATAGGCTGGCATAATGGATAGGTTTCTGACAGTATTTTGTATAGTTTTTTTAGTTTTAACTCACTTTCTCTAACTTAATGTAATCAACAGTGTCCACCACCATTTGTAGCTTTCAAATACACCAATAAACACTGTTTTTCGAGCCGACTAAACGTTACATTAAATGAAAAGGGTTTATATTACTAAACACAGATACAAAGAAGTTGTCAAAAAATAAATATATAACAAATAAATGTTATCAAAGGCAAGAAAAGTAAGTGTTCTACCTAACTGGATAAGATTTTAGTGTTTTTATGTAATGTATAATCGGTTCAAAAACATTCAATGTTTATTGGTATATCTGAAAAATACAAATGGCGGCAGACTATATCGAACATGTTAAGTTTGGGGAAATTTTGGGAAAATGAGTTTAAACTAAAAATACTGTTAGGAACTCACTCAATATATGTTACCATGATGTAGGCTGGCATATGATCGGTGGTTTTAAACTTTTGCTCGATACAGGTGACGACTTTTAAAAATCCCTTTTAGTGATTACCTGGTTTGAGGATATTTGTACAACTAAACGGCAAATCTGCTCAAAAAAATCCGGTATTATTTTACTTTAAGGCCCGTTTCACGTTCATATATAACGAAATATTTTATTGTAGATTTCGGTGTGCTAAAAACGAATCTGCAAACCGTTTACGTAGCAAAAAAAAAGTTTTCATGATATTCATGAAATTACTTTTTCGAAAAGTGGGTGATCACTTTTCAATGTAAATTTAACTTAGAATGAGCACCCACTTTCTGGCCACCTGAGAGAGGGGCATTTTTCTGTTTCTTGGCTAAAAAGTTTTTTGTTTGATTTCTTTTGCATGGTAATAACCCCTGAACTCTGGGACTATTTTCCATTTAACAGCCGTAGCCTTCGTTTACGCTATGCGTAAGCATAAACGAAAGCTGTTTAGCCAATAAACATGGGAAAAAATCCCCCCTCTCTCAGGTGGCTAGAAAGTGGGTGCTCATTTTAAGTTAAACTTACATGGAAAAGTGATCGCCACTTTTTCGAAAAAGTAATTTCTTCATATCATAAAAACTATTTTTTGTGACGGAAACGGTTTGCAGATTCGTTTTTAGCACACCAAAATCTACAAAAAAATTTTTGTTATTTACGAACGTGAGACGCACAGCCCTTAATGGAAAATTATATCAAAAATCCGGGGGAAAATAGTTTTCAATAAAAACAGCAAATGAATTCGATAGAAAAAAAATGGATGCTATTTTTTTTTCTTTCTGTGTGTTTCTTGGCTAAAAAGTCTTTTTGTTTGATTTCTTTTGCATGGTATTAACCCCTGAACTCTGGGACTATTTTCCATTTCACAGACGTAGCCTTTGTTTATGCTATGCGTGAGCATAAACGAAAACTGTTAAATATGCATTCGCGTACCAAACTGCCTTGTCAAAAATACCTTTAAGCCAATAAACACGAAAAAAAAATTTCCCTTCCTCAGGTGGCCAGAAAGTGGGTGCTCATTTTAAGTTAAATTTAGATGGAAAAGTGATCACCCACTTTTCAAAAAAAAATTTCTTCAGATCATGAAAACTATTTTGATACTCCTTGGGCGTTGAGTTCCATGGCGATCCGCAGAATTATTTAATGGTCGTTCCCTTAGTACCCCCCTAGTCAAGGCTAACGCATGCGCACGTAACATTTTTTATTTATTTACTTACGTGGTGGAGTTTCTATACTGATAGGTTTTTTGAAATTTTTTCACTGGATTATTATTGATTGAACACTAACCAGATTATGAAAAAAAATTGAAAAAAAAAATCATTTCAACATTTGAAAGGTATACTCACTTTTTAGTTACCACGTTCTGGTAAATCGGTCACTTTTTATTTATTTATTTATTTTTTTTTTTTCTAAATACGGAAGTGTCTTTGGGAGATATAAAATGGTCGCATGTTGACGAAGCAATGTATCGGGAGGCGTACGGGATTAAAAATTATTATTAAATTTTTAGATTAGGTCCACCTCCTCAATTTTCTTTTAAATGACGACATGAAATGGTTTTCGACTATGCTGAATACGAAAATCGCATCGAAATTTTGCAGAAATAAGTAGTTATCAAAATATAAAAAGTTGTATTATGCATTGTAATCTTTGGCGGCCATCTTTTTTACGTGTGTGTATTTGTTTATGGCGCGTGTGCACGTAAAAAGATGGCCGCCGAAGAATACAATGCATAATACAACTATTTATTTCCGCAAAATTTCAATGCAATTTGCGTGTTCAGCATACTCGGAAACCTATAAATATCGTCATTGAAAGGAAAATTGTGGAGGTGGACCTAATCTAAAAAAATACCAAATTATTAAACATTTCTCCAGCATGTTAGTGAAATTTATAATACTTTAAAAAAATTAAAAAGAAACAAAACAAAAGTTTTGAAAAAAAACTCACCTTTCTTAAAACAATTAAAAAAAAAAACACACAAACTGACTAAATAAGTAAAAAAAAAAAAAATAATTAAAAATCTCGAAACTTTATTTTCATGAAAACAATAAAAAAAACTCCTGTTCTCTCTATTTTTTTTTCTTTGAGTAACAAATATATTTCTGACTTACAAATGCGGTAGAGACTCATTATTTTTACTTTCTATGGTTTTGATATACCGCGTTTTTATTGCTTACAAAATGGGTGACTGATTTATCAGAACGTTGTAACTAAAAAGTTAGCACCACTTTCAAATGTCGAAATAATGATTTCTTTTTTACATTTTTTTTTTTTTAATAATCTGTTTAATTAGTGTCCAATCAATAATAATCCAGTGAAAAAAAATTCCAAAAACCTATAAGTATAGAAATTAAGCATGGGAGTAATGTTTGTACAACAACGTCGCCTTTCGCACTTTTACAAACATTTTTTTAAAAAAGTAACTAAACTCTTTAAGAATAATAAAAGGAAAAAGTTACTGAACATTTATAAAAGGACTTCTTTTCATGAAGGCCAGAGGAATAGTTGGCCGAAAATTCGTGAAACAACAACAATAAATAAAAATGGTGCTAATGCAGAGAGCCGCGCTATTTTTTAAATCATATTTCCACGTTTAAATAACGTTTTACGATATGTTTGTGTTTTTTTTATTTATTCAATTGTAAGGTTGAAGTACAGAATAGGTACAAAACATCCTTACCTCCCCATGTTAAGAATGACTTTTTAAATAATAACATTATTTCAGCACGGATCACTCTCTGCATGAGTAATCTTATATATAAAAAAAAAAAAAACTCAAAAGCAAGCAACAAACTTTTTTTTTTTTTTTTGGCTTTATATAATAAAGAAAAGATGTGTAAATTAAAAAATTTGGAAGATAAACAAATGAAATATGTTGTTTTTTTTTTTTTTTTTTACTTATCGAATTAACAGAAAATTAAACCTTTCGTCAATTCGTGGCTGTGAAATGAATCGAACCGGAAGTTCAGTTTTATCAACAGAACAGATTCGCAGAAACGATAAATAAATATATTTATTTTATTTAATATTTTAATTTTAATTAGGTAAATTTATTTTAATAACATAAAAACATATCTCGAATCTAAAAATGGGTTGTCTGAAAATTTCAAATAAATTGGTAACGTATAAACATGGTTTTATTTCTTTAGAACGAACCAACTTTACATTTTTATATATATATATATATATATATATATATATATATATATATATATATACACACTAGCGGAGGGGGGGGCGGTTGTAAAATATGCTTAAATATGATATTTTAATTTGTCCAGATTTTGTATATATTATAGAGTCGTGATTTCAAAAGTTTAAAAAAAAAAAAAAAAAAACTATTTGGATGCCATCAGCTAGAATCAAAACATGTCATTCAAATGCTATCTGGTTCGAAAATAGGTTATCATTTTTAGTTTAATTTATATGCATCCCTTCACTCTAAAACATATTTCTCTCCCTCAAAGTATTTTATCGTGTTCACATGCTGAATAACTCGAGTGGCCTCCGGGCCTTGATGAGTGGTGATTCCTGTGTAAAAAAAAAAAAAAAAAAAAAAAAAAAAAGTAGAATCTCTTTCTTTTTTTATTGGGAGGTGGGATGGAAGAGGAGTAGCTAAGAGTCTTCATCTATGATGATACTAAAAGCAAAACGGTTTAACTTATCCTTTATCTAAATTTATAGGGCAAGGAGCCAAAAAATTATAAATAAGAAAAAACTAAAAAAAAAAATGTAGTGAAATCGGTTTAATTTGCTTGAAAACAGCAGAATAATTTTTTTTTTTTTTTTACAAGGGAGTCACCACTCATTCATTAAGGATTAATGACTGCAAGGTGGTAGTGTAGTAATCGTTAATGTTGGATACAATTTGATTATTTAAGGAGATGGTTCAACAAGAATTTGTTTACATTAGATTTGAAGGCTACCATACTGTAGTTGGCCGGAAAGCAGGCGAATGGAACAGTGTTCCACAGGTGGGCAGTTCTAGAAAAGAAGCTTTGTTCGTGGAATTTGCGTTTAGATTTAAGCACAGATAGAGAGTGGGGAAAACTGTTGATACTGGTTGTAGCTAGTCGATTGTTTTTTTGTGAAAGTTTGGCAAGGGGGGGGGGCATAGATTGGATCTCAGACGAGCACTTGCCATGAAAATAACAATATAGAAGAGACTGGCTCGTAACGTCTCTTCTGTGGGAATGGCATTCCAGGAAAAAGACAAAGGCATCACCTACTAGGTTTCGAAGCCAGTTTTGAACTCTATCAAGGCAGGATAGTGTGTGTGCTCAACAGCCCCTTCCTAGATATGGCAGTAGAAGTCCATTTTAGGGTGTACTTGGCTCTTATACAGATAGAAGATTGCATCAGCAGTGATATACCTACTGGAGCATTAGAATTTTTCCAGCAATTTTGGCAACATTTTATGTATATGTTCCATTTAATAAAATATAATGTATTGTTGAGGAGGAGGGTTCATATTTAAAGGTATAGAGGAGGAAGCCTAGCCCCACCTCTTACAGACTGTCTTAATTTTCCATTACTTAGTTATTTTTGTTTTGTGCCATTTTTTCTTATTTATTTGCTTGTGCCATTTTTTCATTGCCATTTTTACCCTGCAGCAAGAGGTTACTATATGAAAAAAATGTTGAGTTGATAACGTTTTGTTTTCCTTAGACTTTTTTCCGATATACTTTAATTAAACAAAATAAATGCTAAAATATACTTCGGTTCTGGGATTGATTTATGTTCAAAACAAGTTAAGCATGCATGGTCCCCCATGAGTGCAGAGTGAATGAGGCATAAAAAATGACTAAGTTCAGCATTTGTATAAATATGGTCAAATAGTCTAAAAAATTTAGTGTTTTTATTAGCTCTAAAAGAGCCCCTGGGGCACACCCAAGAGTTATCATGAAGTATAGACAAACAAAATTATATAGAAATCAGTTAGTTACAACTTTTCAGAAAGTTTATAAAAAGCCAAGTCATCAATTTTTTTTAATAAGCACAAAAGTATCAATTTTAGCCATTTTAACCCGAAAGGCACCCCAGAGGGGCAATCGGAGTTTTCCCAGAAAATCCGTTCTGTTATTTTTTTGTTCATATCATGTTTAATGTTTGTGCAAAATTTCAAAACATTCCAAGGCGTAGTTATTGAGAAAACTGCGGGCAGACAGACGGGTGAGAGTGAATTTCAGGTCCACCCTCTTTTTGTTGGAGGACCAATAAATTCTGTTTTAATTGTTCTAATAAACTGTAATTTGTAATTAAGTGAACAAGTCGCTCTTCTCTCTCTCTCTGTTTTTTGGGTTTTTTTTTTTTATCAGGTTGTCACCACTTATCAAGGCCCGGAAGCCACTTGGGGATAAGCGTTATTGCGTGTGTACAGTACGTTAGTGTTGAGATTTGATAAAGTGTCTTACTTAAGGGGGCAGTTCATCAGGAATTTGTTTATGTTGGACTTGACGACATCTAGGTTGTAGTCACGTGGGAAACAGGCAAACAGAACAGAGTTCCACAGGTGTGCACTTCTAAGAAATCTACGTTTTGGTTTTGGCACAGATAAAGAGTGAGGAAAATTTTTGACAATCGTTTCAGCTAGACTGGGTGTTTTTCGTGAAAGATTGGTAAGGGGGACGCGGTATTGGAGCTCAGACAAGCACTTGCCATGGAAGTAACGATAAAACAAAGACAGGCTCGCAACGTCTCTCCTGTGGGAGAGACGTTGCAGGGATGAGAAAAGGGCATCCCCCATTAAGCCACAAAGCCTATTTTGTACTCTGTCAAGGCAGGATAGGCTGTTTTTAGCAGCTCCTTCCCAGATGTGGCAGCAGTACTCCATCCTTGGATGTACTTGGCTTTTATATAGATAGAGAATTGCATCAGCAGTGAGATATCTTCTGGAGCAGTAGAAGGATCCTACCATTTTTCCAGCGACCTTGGCAACAGACTTGATGTACGTGTTCCATTTCGAGATCAGAGGAGTGAGAATCAGAGAGAACTTTGTCATTTACGCTCTTTGATGTGTTGCCATAGATGTCATCAGCATAGATGTCAATGAATGATTTAAGTATGCATTTTGGGAGATTATTGATGTATATCAGGAAGAGAGTTGGGCCCAGGATGGACCCCTGAGGGACTCCAGCATTAATACTGAGGGCCTCTGATTTCTGCCCATCAACCACTACTCTTATAAACCTATCAGAGAGAAATGATTTAATGATTGAGAAAACATTTCCAGTTATACCATAGCTGGAAATCTTGTGAAGTAGGCATTATACCATACCTTATCGAGGGCTTTTGATATGTCAAGAGCAATTGCCCTAGAGAGGAAGACTTTGTCAAGAGATTCACTAATCCTATGCAATATAACCGTTAGCACATCTGCTGTAGACCTGGCAGAACGGAAACCATATTGCGTGTCACTAAGTTTATTTCTGCTGAGGTGGTTGACTACTTCTTTATTTAATATGGATGCCAGCAACTTACTCATGACACACAGGAGACTTATTGGACTGTACTGAGAGGGAGATGACTTATCACCTGAATTCTTAAATACAGGGCATACTGATGAGCTTTTACTGTGTGTTGGAAAGCACTTGTCTTTAAGGCAATGCTTAAACAGTTTTGTAAGTATGGGGGCAAGTTCTCGTTGAAGCTTTTTCAGCACTATAATTGGAATGGCGTCAGGGCAAGTTGCTTTACTGGAATCAAGGTTCTTGATTAGCTTGGCGACATCATGCACAGATGTTACCTAGCATGTGTGTTACAGGAGGAAATACGGAGAGTTGATGGCCTTCGTCGCATAGGGTAGAATTAGCTGAAAAGTTCTTGGCAAATAGTTTGGCCTTGTCTGATGCTGACGATGACCTCTGGTCCATTGATAATAGTTGGGATAGAACGCACAGTTCTGTTCAAGATCCTAATTGTTATTTGCCAAAACTGGTGGGAACCAAGCCGCTGCTCCGCTACTTTGAATTTAACGGACTGAGCATATAGTTCTCTTGCATTTTTTATTACTCTTTTATAGTGGTTGCTAGCGGTCCTGAAAGCAGCTTAAGTCTCAGTGCATCTATTACGTTGATAGCTATGGAAAAAGTGATTTCTGTGCGCAATGGCAGCAGCACATTCTGGGGAGAACCATGGTTGGCTGTTAGGTTTTTGTTGAAATTTTTTGGATGCTATGAATCGGTGTATGCCTCCAATTAACCATTCGGTCAGGTCTAATACTATAAAGTACACATCCTTTTTAAACATGGAATGCAGAGATAGATCAGATATGAATGTACAGAAGCTATCCCAGTCAGCCATAGAGTATCGGTATACAGTACGGTGGAGAGGTACGTCTGAAGACTTATTACACTTCATTTTTATCTTAACTGATACAACAGAGTGGTCGGAGGATCCCAGAGGAGATAGAACGGGACATAAACATAGCTCAGGAGAAGTTATGAGAAAAAGGTCTAGAAGGCTTGCATACTGACCGGTAGTATCAGGCACACGGCTGGGCTCGCGAACAATCTGAGTGAGGTCATAGGCAATGGCAAAATCATGACAGAACCTCCCCTCATCATCTGTCTTATTTGAGTGAGTCAGCCATTCCACGTTATGGACATTGAAGTCACTGCAAATGTAAATGTTAGCTGAGGGATGAGCAGATAGGATGTGGTCAATTTTCTCTGATATACTCCGCTGATAGTAACTTCACTGTTGTGGGGGCGATAGAGGGCAAATATAAATGTGGTGGTGTAAGCAAATGCAACCTGGATCACATATAAGGTAAATTAGGGTCTTCTCTGGAGATATCCCTGCCACACGAGAAGCCATCTTTAATGTAGGTACATATTCCATGCCCATGGCGATCTTGGGGGTCAGATTTAGATGTTAATTTAGAGTATCCTTTAATTATGAACTCGTCTAGGGAAGTGGTCTCAGTGAATTTTTGGTTTATTGTTGGCAGCCTCATTTCACTTATTTTGTCCTTTAGTTCTCATATTCCATGAACGATGTTTCTGACAAAGGGGGGAAAATTGCTGTTTTCCAAGTTGAAATCTATCTATCTATCTAACATTTAGCATTGGCTAGTTTTTTTGTTTTTTTTTATCTTTATATAGCATTTTAATTTATTTATTTTATTTTATATCTCCTTACATCAAATGGCTTCATGTCCAGTCTGGAGCAATTTATGTATAAAAAAAATGTATTTCAATCACTTTGTCTTACTGTAACGTTGATTCAAATTTTCTTTAATATTTTTTAATGTTTTTGTGAGCCATTTAGAAAAAAGAGTGTTCCTCTTTCTCTCTTTAGCGATGTAGATGAAAAATGTCTGTTTATTTATGAACTAGCAGGGAAATCTGATGTTGCCTGGGATTGAATGAAGATCAATTAATGTTCCACATTTTCAATAATTCTATTGCCAGCAAAATCGATGAAATTGCCAATTTTTCAATCAAATCAATTAATTGCCTCAACTAGTAGGGGACCTACTGCGGTGTACCTGGAGGAAACTTCACATGCCTTTCCTCAGTGATCTAGTCTACAATACACTTTAGTCTACATTGCACTGTAGAGAACCTACTGTTGATTTTCTAAAATTATTTTTGATATAATGGCTTGAATAAAAGGTTAAAATGCAAAACTCAAATATCATGGGCTAAGTTACTGCAGAGAGTATGTGAAGCTTCCTACCGGTGCACCGTGGTGGGTCCCTAACTAGAGCAGGCAATAAATCGATTTGATTGTAAAATGGGCGATTTCGCAGATTTCGATAACAATAAAATATGGGAGGATGAAACATTTATTGACCCTCATTCAAGCCAAGGCAAGCTCTTCATAATTGCTTATATATATATATATATATATAAATATATATATATATATATATAAATATAAATATATATATAAATATATATATATATATAAATATATATATATATATATAAATATAAATATATATATATAAATATATATATATATATATAAATATAAATATATATATATAAATATAAATATATATATATAAATATATATATATATATATAAATATAAATATATATATATAAATATATATATATATATAAATATATATATATATATATAAATATAAATATATATATATAAATATATATATATATATATAAATATATATATATAAATATATATATATATATATAAATATAAATATATATATATAAATATATATATATAAATATAAATATATATATATAAATATATATATATATATATAAATATATATATAAATATATATATATATAAATATATATATATAAATATATATATAAATATATATATATATAAATATATATATATAAATATATATATATATATAAATATATATGATTGATATGTAGTTTGCTTGAAGCATTGTGTGGGATAGGTATGTAAAAGAGATTTAGAAGGCTGTCACAATGCGAGGAATGAATTATAGTCGCTGTTGGTAAGAGGAGACGAGAACAAGTGGCGATTTACAAATCAATAAGTACATATATATATATATATATGTTTTATTATTATTATTTTTTTTTAATATATATATTTATTCAGTTGTATGGTAAAATGTTTTACTTGTTTTCATGCGACGTGTTCCATAATAATTTCGGAAAAACGGAAGTACTCCGCCGTCTAAACCCCCTCCAACCACAACAACTAAAACGAGGTAAATACACCTTTAGCCTCGATGTAGTTGCCCTCTACACCACGGTACCTGCACATCCAGCAGTAGACTTAATCACCGACCACGTCTCCTCCTACAACTTACACTGCTTCGGCCTGACTCCCTCAGACATCCACAAACTTCTACTTATAATAGTAGACAACACATACTTCACCTACCAACGCCAAACATACAGGCAAATTACAGGACTACCCATGGGTTCCAGCCTCTCAGGAATACTGGCCATCTCATACATGGACAGACTCGAACGCCGAGCCCTCAACACGTGCAACTCGGTCATATTCCTCTCGAGATACGTCGATGACGTCCTGATCCTCACATCAGCACGCACTGATGCTGAGAACATCTACGCGACCTTCTCCGACTCCGACCCACACATAAAATTCACCATCGAACACCCCAGCGATGACGGATCCCTATCACTCCTAGACTTCAACCTAAAAATATCAGACGAAGGAACAGTCATCACTAAATTCTACCGGAAACCAGCCAGCCGAAGTATATTTATACACTACAAGTCTGCCCTCCCTACTAAGGCCATCATCGGATACGCTAGGAATGAGATAACCCGCATCCAAAGCAAATGTTGCAAGCCAAAAGACAAGACAGAATACACGGAACGGTTCCATCAAGTCCTAGAGGCCAACGGATACCCTAGCACTGTCATTAAACACCTTTGGAACACGAGAAAACGTGTAAGAGGCTTCCCCAACAATACTTGCTTCCTTAAAATGCCCCACCTCAGCGACAAAATCACAACGGCTATCCGCAGGGCTATCAGGAGAGAGGGTCTCAATATACAACTAGCCCACTCTGGGCCATCTCTTAGACAGAAACTCTCTAAACGCAGGCAAAGCGAGGACCCACAACCATGCACATTAGCAAATTGCCCCGTATGCCCCGTATACCCCGCAACAATCTGCCACCGCACACACGTAGTATATAGACTAGAGTGCTCTGCCTGCGGAAAATTCTACGTGGGCAGCACCACGAGACCTCTACACATAAGAATCAAAGAACACATACAAACACAAGCATCATCATTCCGAAAACACCTCAACACCTGCAGAAACACTAGCAAATCTATTAAAGTCGATATTTTAGCCACAGAACGCAATATCGGGAATCACCGCATAAAAGAATCGCTACTAATATCCAGATTGCGCCCAGAACTCAATAACAGACTGGAGCTCGGATCTTCATTCATCATATAACTCTACACACGGCTCCCACCCAACAGCTACCACTACAGCCATAACCCATTAGAACAGATACACCACTGCACACAGCCCACAGCCCACCCCACATTCCAAACAGGACATCACCACAACCTCCTCCCATATAAATAATAAGAAAAAAAAGAAAAATAATAATAATATTTATAATAAATAAATAAATAAAATAGCAATAACATACTATAAGAAACTTAATAAATAAAACAGCAGTATATATTAAAACAAAATAAAAATAAGTAATAATAATAATAATTAATTAACTTTAAAAGTTACTGAAGTAATACAAACCAACTAAAACTAAAATATATAACTCTACGTACGGCTCCCACCTAACACTTATCATTACAACCATAACCCATTAGAACAGATACACCACTGCACACAGCTCACAGCCCGCCTCACATTCCAAACAGGCATTACCACAACCTCCTCCCATATAAATAATACAAAAAATAAATAAATTAAATAAAATAACAATAATATAACAAAGGAAACTTAATAAATAAAACAGCAGTATATACTTAATTAAAATAAAAAAAATGTAATTAAAATTAAAGGTGAGTGAAGTAATACAAACCAACTAAAATCAAAAGTTTATACAAACCAACTAAAATTAAAAGTTAATACAAACCAACCAAAATTAAAAGTTAGCCGAAGTAATACAAACCAATTAGAATAAAAAAAAAATAAATAAATATAAAAATCTACTACCACTAACGAATATAAACAAATTAACAACTCCCAAAGAAAGTCACCCCTATTCCCCTTCCCTCTCCCTCGCATATGTTTCCACCCCCAGCAACACTAACCTAAACACCCAGCTACCAACCCACCCCCCTTCGCTTCCACAGCCTGCCCCTACAGTAGCCGACCGGACACAGCCCAGCAGCGGCTTAAGTGACCCAGAAAAGCAGAGATAGCCACACATCAGCAGAAAAAAAAAAAAAATAAAAAAAATGGATGTATGAGAGTACGTGTGTGGGTGTGTAGGTGGGTATGTATATGTGTGTATATGTATGCTCCTACATATATTTCTATGTGTGTACGTGTGTGTATGTGTGTGTGCCTGTGTGCGTGTGCATGTGTACATGTACATGAATATATATGTATGCGTATGTGAT
Source organism: Euprymna scolopes (assembly GCF_053919585.1). Classification (NCBI taxonomy): domain Eukaryota; kingdom Metazoa; phylum Mollusca; class Cephalopoda; order Sepiida; family Sepiolidae; genus Euprymna; species Euprymna scolopes. The sequence goes on from NC_136484.1 coordinate 46,375,436, forward strand.
TGTGTGTGAGTGTATGCTATACATGGGGAAAGAAAGTCTTTAAAAAGAACCCTAAAGAAGCCATAAAAACCTTCACCATATGGACTAAAAAACACTCTTTGAAACTAACTTTGACCGGTCACAGTGAACAACTTACAGTTGGAGACAGAGTGTCTAAACACTGAACACACGCATCGCAACAGAACCATCACTTTAAATATATATATATATATATATATATATAAAGTATCAATATACCTTGTTTAGGGCAAAGAATAGTTTGAAAAAGAAAATTCTGGTTAATTTACTTTAAACTAATTTATCACTAATAAGAGCACCTTGGCCCTGGTCTAAGCCAACCAGAGCAAAGTTCAAACATGGGGTCACCATAGAAAGTGACAAGATGTGAGGCGCGGAAAGGGTGACACAGTACACAGTTCTCTCTTTTTCAAATGAGTTTCTCTACCTCACTTTCATGATCATTCATCCGTCTTCTTTACACTGTGAACTACTTCGACTCAATTTTCTTGTTCTTAACTCAGTGAATTCGTCATATTAGATTCAAGAATCGAACAACAGAAGAGGTATTTTAATTTTATTTTTGTTTTTAATTTATATTTTTTAATTTAAATTGAACCTTGTTTTTTGTTTTAAAACATTTGGCTTTCTTTAAATCCATTCTGTGATTGCTTACAAAAGATTTACTTCCTTTTTGTGCGGATCCTTCTGCTTCACTTTGAATGCCCTGAAAAAGTCCATTCTGATTAATGTTCACCAGTTGTAAAGTAAGCAAACGAACTTGTTTTTTTTTCTTTTTTTTTTTTTTTTTTTCAGAATAACAAAATAGGGTAATGAAGAATCACACCAACACCACCTTCGAAAATTCCTGTAAAATTACCATTTTTATAGATTTCCGAGAGCGCTGAAAACGAAAAAAACGTTTAAAATTACGACAAACGAGTAATTTCCAAGATATGGAGAAATGTTAATTTTTAAAATGTGGGGGACCACTTTTTAATAATTTACTTTTAATAATTTAATAATTTAACGTAGAATAAGCACCTACTTTGTGGCCACCATTTGGGGAGGGGGGGGGCTTTCTTTCTTTCTTTTCTTTAAAATTACCATTAATGTTGTTTGAATTGAATTCCACAATTGTGCCATATATACATTTTTAAAAATATGAATACAATATAAAGAAGTTAGGTACATGGCCATCAAATGTGTCGAAGTGAAGCAGAATCCCTTAATTTACTTTCCTACACATGGCTAGTGTTCAATACAAAATGCGTTTTTAATTCCGGATAAATGTAACTTCCCTAATAAAAAGGGCACTATAGATTGGGACAAAAATAAAAATTGCCACAATCTAGAAACATTTATCACTGCCTAACCAAGAAAAGAACAGTTTAATATCTTTACTCCTACGCAGCTTTTAACTAGACTCCTTTTTATTCTTTCACTATTTGTCCACCTCCACCGTGCTTACTTCAATAGTCACCATAATGTTACATGTTACTCTTAGGTAATTTGTCTCACTCAATGGTGAGGGAACTCTCCATACTGCGACAATTATTATTTTTGGTCCCTACCAGAGTGCCCTTTTTGAGGGGAGCTGGTTTTCCCCCACATTAAAAATGACCTTGTGTCACGTTTTGCTTTCATGTGGAATCAAATAAATACTTACTCCATGTACTACCCAAATAAAATATACCACGTTGTTTTAATTAAAAATTTTAGTATGAAAACCGGAAAAGGGTTGTTGTTGACATCATATAATTTCTGTGCTGTTTTTTTTTTTATTTTTAATTAAGCTTTTTTGGGTTTGTATTACTGTACACATAGATTCGAAAAAGTTGTCAAAAAACAAATATAGAACAAATAAATGTTATCAAAGGCAAGATAAGTTACTTTTCTACCTAACTGGATATATTTTTTGTGTTTTTATTCAGTGTAACATGTTTATTCAGCTCGAAAAACATGCAATGTTTACCGATGTATTGGAAAATTCAAAATGGCAGCCGACTGTCTCTCGGAGAGGGTACGTTTGGGAAAAGGTATTATAAATAATAAACTAGACAAAATACTGTTAGAAATTCGCTCAATATATGTTACCGTGACATAAGTTGACATGTATTCGGTTGTTTTCTAACAGTATTTTGTCTAGTTTATTATTTATAATACCTTTTCCCAAACGTACCCTCTCCGAGAGACAGTCGGCTGCCATTTTGAATTTTCCAATACATCGGTAAATATTGCATGTTTTTCGAGCTGAATAAACATGTTACACTGAATAAAAACACAAAAAATATATCCAGTTAGGTAGAAAAGTAACTTATCTTGCCTTTGATAACATTTATTTGTTCTATATTTGTTTTTTGACAACTTTTTCGAATCTATGTGTACAGTAATACAAACCCGCTTTTTTTCTTTATTTGAAATTGAATGGGTGATAATCAATGTTGTTATATCACACAAAAATATTTTCTTCAGATTAAATAAATATAAACATGTGAAATAAACAAAACGTGTGGGATCAAATGCGATTGAAAACTCACTCTACTTCGATGTATTTTGATGCTGAAAACCTTAGGTATACTAACATTTGTTAGTTTAAAATAGGGTTAATTTAGTTAAAATTCGTATGGTGTCAAACTTTAGACCCCTAAAATACAAAACTATTCTGCCTCCAAATTATTTATTCTAAAATAAATCATAAAACGCAAAACATTCATTTTTAAAGTGTTTTATACTTGTGAACATTTTTTTTTAAATGAATTAAAACCCGAGGAAAAGATAGAAATTACATTTTGTAAGGTCAGAGGTCATAACTAAATTTTATTTCAGTATCAACCACCTGTTTTTTTTTTCTTCTTGTTTGTTTGTTTCATAAAATCTATTAGTCCTATTTTTCTAATAAGATCTGGTAGCATCCAACTCAAATACTTCAGGAATATTGTGTAAATATTTGTAAACAATAATATGTTTTATTAAGAAATATAGTAAAACATTACATTTTCGCCCAAATGGTAACATTTATTGATGTGTTTCTATCTGTATTTAGGTTAATTTTTTATTTATTTATTTTATTTTATTTTTAGCGATTATGAAGATCCTTAAAGACTTATTAGCAGCCATCTATTGTTGTTGTTGTTGTTGTTGTTAATGAATAGAGTAGGTTTGTTGTGAACTATGTTTTCTTGTTTTTTTTTTAATGAATTAAACCCGAATAGACTTATTCACGGTAAAAGACAGAAATTACATTTTGAATTCTTTCATTTACCTGTATTTTTTTTTTTTTAAGTATTTGTCCATCACTTTGATTTAATAATCAGCACAATACTACATTTACTTTATTGGCAACCCTATTTAAAATATCCAAAATTGTTTGAATTTACATTCTCAACTGTTTTACCGTTATTTCTGTTTCTGTTACTGTTTCAAAAAATATGAATACAAAGTTAGGCACAAGGCCATCAAATATGTGGGAAGTAAAATCAGTTTATTGCTGTCTCTCTCTCCTGTGTGTGTGTGTGTGTGTGTGTGTGTGTGTATCCCGATTTACTTTTCAACACATGGCCAGAGTTACACAAAATTGTTAGTGTCTGATGAAAAATGTCATTCTCTAGTACTATTCACTGACCAGAAAACAGAAAAGATGGTGTAATATTATAACAGATACTACACTTTACTTCTAACTAACTAGAATGCATTTTGATCTATTAAAGATGGTCCCATATAGTAGCACTTATATCTAAGAGGCAAAATGCCCTTTTTTGGGGGGTGGAAAATAGTTGAAAAATAAAGTTAAACAATTTTTGGGATTTAATGTTACAAGTGTGTGTCTTTTAAAATAAGTTGTCACTAATAGAAATGAAAACACTATATCACCAGAGTTGATAGGGTATAAGATAAATTTAGCCAAAGTTAAAATATGGGATGGTCACCATTGATAATATGAAGATGTGGAAGCCCCCCTCCCTTTTTTGTCTGTGGTTCAATCAAATTTTGGAGAATAAATCTCCCCAAAAATATTTTTTTCACATTAAATATTATTTAGCCAAAATTTATGAGACTTCAATTTTTAGTCCCATAAAATATAAACTATTTCTAGTTACAAATGATTTATTGAAAATTTAACTATAAATTATAAAAACATAAAGATTCATTTTAAATGTATTTGATTATATTTTGTAAGCTCAGAGGTAAGGAATTTTTAAAGAAAATAATAAATGAACTATAGAGAAAATATGTCTGCTGTTAAAAGTTTTTTCTTTTGTCCTACAACAAAAGATTTTTTAAATATTCATTATTATTAAAGACATTAATTATTTTTAATGAAATACCGTTGGGTTATAAGTAAAAAAAAAAACAAAAAAAAACAATTAATTTTGTTTTATCTATCCATTTATAATCTATTTGTGGAAAAAAAAAATATTTAAATGTTGAACACAACTTAATATATTGTAATTAGTAGTAGTAGATCTCACTGACTGAGTAAAATAATCCAATAATTAAAATGGCTGAAGAGGGGGGAGCAAAATTTTTCACTAATTTCTCAAGGGTGCTTCCTTTCAAATAAGTTGTCATTGATGATGATGAAGAAGAAGAAGAAAGGCACTGGCCTGTACTTGACCAGAAAGGATGGTCACCATTGAAACAAAATTGAGGGAGGGGGATTCACAGCACATGTCACTAGGTGTATCAAATTTGTCCAGCTCACCCAATCGGTGGTCATTCTCCTCACATCTTCCTTACTGCCAACAACTTAGATTAACTTTTCCTATTCTCAAGTCAATAGATTGGTCAGTGAATTCATATTTGATTCAAATCTAAGCTTATCTTTATAAGACTCACTTTGATTCTCCTATTTCATTTGAAATAACTTTGAGTGAATTGAACAACAAAAAAGGTATTTTCATATATTTTTTTTAAATTTATATCTTTTTCATTCTTGTTGAATTGTGTATTTTTATTTATATTTTTTTTTTCAAATTCTCTATTTTAAAGATTTTTTTTCTTCAATTCTGTCAAACAAACTTTGAAAGTTTTTTTTTATTTATCTTGTTTTCCTAAAGTGCATTTAACTTTAATCTCTCAGCATTTTAGTCAGGATCTAAGCATAATATCTATTGTCTATCTTTCAATGAATTTGTTTTAAGATAAATAATCGCTGTTTCTATTAACGAATTTCACAAAACTATTTTCTTAACGTTAATTATTATTTTCAATACAGAATAAGAATATTTCAGTGTAAAAGAAAAAAATGTAGAATAAAAAGTTGTTATCAATGAATACTTATGGGGTTTTAAATTTTATGCCTTAAAATATAAAACTACCTTTGCTGCCAAATGATTTATTTCGCCATAAATCATAAAAACACAAAAGATCTATTTTAAATTATATTTTGTAAGGTCAGAAAGAGTTCTATTTAAACGATGATTTTTTTTTTTTTCATGAAATGACTTTCTTATATGGAAGCTGGTTCCCTAGTTTAAAGATGTTTGAGGAAATCTTTTAAGAATATTATATTTTATTAAGAAATATGGTAGAGCATTACATTTTGCCACGATTGGTGACATTTATTGCTGTATTTCTACCAGTATTTTTTTAAATTTTCTATTTTTGAGCACTTATCAAGGAGTCCTAGATCTTATTAGCAGCCATGCTTTTTTTTTCTTTCTTACTAAATAGTGGGCAAACATTGGATTTCTTGTGAACAAAAAATGTTTTAAAATAAATTAAAATACAAATAAACCTATCCAGAATAAGACAGAAAATTGCACTATAGATTGTTTAAATCAGATCCTTTTCTTTTTCTTTTTTTTTTTTTTTTTTTTTTTTTTTTTTCAAAAACATTTGCTCATCACTTTCAATTAAAAATAACCCTAAGACCACATTTACTTTATTTATATTTAAAATATTCCGAATTGTTTGACCATATATATCTAAAAAAAAACAAAAACATGAATATAATTTAAACAAGTTAGACACAGGACCATCAAATTCGTGGAAATAAAGTAAAATCATTAGTCAACTACTTAACCAATTTAATTTTCTACACATGGCTAGTGTTCAAAAGGTGCGTTTTTAATTTGGGTGATCGCCATTACATATACCACATGGTTTAAATTTAAAATCTTTGATTTTAGTATGAAGAGCCGGAAAAGTTTTGTCGACATCCTATAAATTCTTGCATTTTTACTTTATCAACTAATTCGAAATAAGAAAGATTTTTTGTTTTAATTTAATAATTTTTGCTGTACAATTTTTTTTTTTTTTAATAAAATTGATTAGTTGTGTATTTCTCATAAAACGTCATTCAAAACTAGTTTTTCGAATTCATGTGAAAGCAAACCCCTGAATTTGATTTCAATGTCAACCACGTGTTGTTTTTTTTTTTTTTATAAAATTGATTAATTGTCTCTTTCTCAGAAAACGCCATTCAAAACTAGTCCTGGAATGTTTGAGGAAATGTTTCTAAGCGATTGAGGCTGAGAAGCTCTTATCTTTTTAAAATAATGATATATTTAATTTCTTAACGCTTTTTTTTTTTTTTTTTTTTTTTGTTTGTTTTTTCTGGAAACGTTACCCATATTATTAGTTTACATTTTTTTTCCTGTGATTTGGGAGGTTACATTAGTTGTGGTGGTGCACTACTTGGTGCTTCTTGTACACTATTGATACGAAATTTCCGAAATCGTGATACTGAATTTCACATGAAAACAATGATATATCTACGTATTCCTTGTATTTTTAAAATGATTATATAAAAAAATTATGAAAATCGATAAGGTAGAAAATTATTTATTAAAGAAAATAAAAAAATAGAATTTAATGTAAACGATCGTAAGACACAGGAGAGTGAAAAAGGAGGGTAATTTTCCGTTTTAATTTAAACAAAATGGCGGCAATTTTTCGCCTGCTGACACGATAGTTTTTTTTTATATATTTAATTCAGTAATATTCAGGTAATTTCGACTGCATTATTTGCCGGTTACCATTGTAACTTATTAGAACTGACAAAAAAATTTAAAAAATAAGATGAAACCATTGTTTGTTTTGTTTATTTTTATCCGAAAACTCCATTTCGACTACACAATCTCGTCCCAATTCTGTAGAAGCGCAGTCGCAGTTGTGGTTGATTATTGTAGGAGAATATATTCAACAGGGAGCACGCGCGCTGCCATTTGTCTTTTTCAAATATATCGATAAACACTGCATAGTTTTCGAACCGATTCAACATTTTACATTGAATAAAAAACACTTAAACTTATCTTGCCTTTGATAAAATTTATTTGTTATATATTTGTTTTTTGTTTTTTTGGGTTTTTTTTGCCAACTTTTTTCGAATTCATGTGGATTGAAAGCAAACCCCTGAATTTGATTTCAATGTCAACCACGTGTTCTTTTTTTTTTTTTTTATAAAATTGATTAATTGTCTCTTTCTCATAAAACGCCATTCAAAACTAGTCCTGGAATGTTTGAGGAAATGTTTCTAAGCGATTGAGGCTGAGAAGCTCTTATCTTTTTAAAATAATGATATATTTAATTTCTTAACGCTTTTTTTTTTTTTTTTTTTTTGTTTGTTTTTTCTGGAAACGTTACCCATATTATTAGTTTACATTTTTTTTCCTGTGATTTGGGAGGTTACATTAGTTGTGGTGGTGCACTACTTGGTGCTTCTTGTACACTATTGATACGAAATTTCCGAAATCGTGATACTGAATTTCACATGAAAACAATGATATATCTACGTATTCCTTGTATTTTTAAAATGATTATATAAAAAAATTATGAAAATCGATAAGGTAGAAAATTATTTATTAAAGAAAATAAAAAAATAGAATTTAATGTAAACGATCGTAAGACACAGGAGAGTGAAAAAGGAGGGTAATTTTCCGTTTTAATTTAAACAAAATGGCGGCAATTTTTCGCCTGCTGACACGATAGTTTTTTTTTTATATATTTAATTCAGTAATATTCAGGTAATTTCGACTGCATTATTTGCCGGTTACCATTGTAACTTATTAGAACTGACAAAAAAATTTAAAAAATAAGATGAAACCATTGTTTGTTTTGTTTATTTTTATCCGAAAACTCCATTTATCGACTACACAATCTCGTCCCAATTCTGTAGAAGCGCAGTTGTGGTTGATTATTGTAGGATAATTGTCAAGATTAGAGTCCCAATTATTTTTATTTATAAAGACGATATAATTTTTTTTTTTTTAATAAAAAAATGAAACTAGATAATGATTACTTCCATAAAGAACTAATTACTATGTGCCTCAAAGTAGTATAAACACCTCCCCATGTTAAGAACAGCTTTCGATGTTTGGGGAAGGGTATTTCGAAAGCCGTTCTTAATGACAGGAATTAAATTAGAAAGTGGATTTTCATTTCTTGGGTTTGTGTTACACATAGATTCGAAAAAGTGGTCAAAGAACAAGTATATAACAAATAAATGTTACCAAAGGCAAGATTAGTTACTCTTCTACTATTTGCAAAAGTTTTTAGTGGTTTTACTTACTATAAAACGTGTAATCGGTTCGAAAATCAGTGTTTATTGATATAATAATCGAATTTTTATTTCTATCGAAGGAAGTCGAATATTTTTTTTTTTTAAACTGCAAAACAAACAATTTTTATATGATAATATGTTTTAGTCCGTTCTTTTGGTACTTGTATAGTTTAATCAAGACATTAAAAAAAGGTTATATTGTACATATCCGTTTTAGACTGAAGATCTCTGAAAAAAAAATGTCACTTAATTTGATCGAGTAGTTTTTTGTTTTTTTTTTACAGTTGGGTTTGTATTACTGTACACATAGATTCGAAAAAGTTGTCAAAAAACAAATATATAACAAATAAATATTATCAAAGGCGAGATAAGTTACTTTTCTACCTAACTGGATATATTTTTTGTGTTTTTATTCAATGTAACATGTTTATTCAGCTCGAAAAACATGCAGTGTTTACCGATGTATTGGAAAATTCAAAATGGCACCCAACACTCTCTTTAACATGGTAAGTTTGGGAAAAGGTGTTATAAATAATAAACTAGACAAAATACAATTAAAAAAACACCGAATATATGTCAACTTATGTCACGGTAACATATAATGAGCGAATTTCTAACAGTATTTTGTCTAGTTTATTATTTATAACATCTTTTCCTGAACTTACCGTGTTAAAGAGAGTGTTGGGCGCCATTTTGAATTGTCCAATACATCGGTAAACACTGTATGCTTTTCGAGCTGAATAAACATGTTACATTGAATAAGGACAGAAAAGGTGAATTGTAACACCAGAACAGATACTACTACACTGATCTTGTCCTGAAGGCCAAGAATTGTCTGTGCTTTATGTTTCTTTAATTATTTGTTCCAGGTATGGCATGTTTTTGTTTTGTGTGTGTGTGTTTTTTTTTTTTTGTTTGATACTAAGTTAATATTAATTTAATTTAAAAGCTAAATATGTTTTGTTTTTATTTAAATTGTTATTTTTTACAGTTTGATGCGGTAAAAAGAATGGCAGAACAGATATAATTCTTAAAGTTATAAATCACTTTAAAATTCTTAGCATAAATGTGTTGTTGAAGGTCATAAGACCTGACATTGTGTTGACAACAGCAAGATGAGGTTTCATTGAAGACAGTCATGCAAAAAAGATTTCTAATATTAAAATTATACACTTTGATTTTTTTAATGCATCTTGATTTTTGTTGTTTATTTAATTTCACACGTTTTGTCTTTTATTTAGTCAAACTTTTAATCCTCGCTAATCAGTTCTGTTTTATTTTATTTCAGGTACCAAAAATCGACCTTGGAGCTCAAAAGAAAAGTCCAAGCGGCAAAGATACTCTCGCAGGTATTTCGCTTTTTAAAACATCCTTCCACTTTTTTTGCATTCGAGTCTACCTACATTTAAATAACTAACAAAACCCATGAAAATTCCATGGAATGAGAAATATATTTAATTAACAAGCATGTTTTGATAAAGCTGATATTTTTCTGGGTAACACAAAAAATTAATTTTTAGACAGAAAAGCTGAAGCACATGGCAAATATGGGTTTATATGGGTTTATTAACATTTCTATGAGAATAGTGTCTATTGTATTTTAAATATAAAACTGACCCAAATGAGATAAATTATTAAGTATTAATAAATACTCAGAAAGTAATATTGTGCTACATAGTTCAATACAAATAATAAAATCACATTGTAAGAGACAATCTTTAATTTACTCATTCAGTTCAATACCTTTTGGCAGACTATGTTCTTTTTTTTTTTTTTTTTTTTTTTTTTTGCTTCCCTTTTCTGCTCATCAAAATTACTAAGAGTTCCTTTTTTTTATCATTGCAACAACAATCATATATTATTAAAATGATATTCGAAAACAAGGCTACATCAAAAGAGATCATTCTCATGGTTTTGTCCAACGTTGCCAGATTGCCCTTTTTAAAACCAAATTTCACAAATTTATCCTTTATTATTTTTTATTTATTTTTATTTATTTATTTATTTTTTTTTTTTTTTGAGCAGTTTGGTCTTCAAAAATTATATTTGGTCTTTTTTTAAAGTGTAACGTATGGATTAACTAAGGAAGGAAGGCACAAGCAGAATATTGTGTAGATAGATCCCAAAATCCAATATATAATTTGCATATGTCTGCCATTTACTGGGAATAAGAAATATATATAGACGAATCTCACAGATAAGGAAGACATTTTTTATAAAATGAATAGGATAGCCAAATTAATTAAGAGTAGGAAACTAGATCTAATATCTGTAACATTTTTTTTTCTTGAGATTAAGGGAGGTGGTGTTTGATCAACGCTGTTGGGGAGCCATGATTTAATATACTGTTTTGTTTTTATATCCTGAAACAGTGTTTCATGGTAAACAACTGATGATCCTTTAAATTAACATTAGTACTATAGTGAATTTGAGAGAGCATGCATTGATTGCAGGTGATTAAATGACTTACTGACTAAATAATTTTCTAACGAATGATAAAAAATATAAAAATTATTTTTTTATATAGTTTTAAAGGTTAAAAAACTTCCAAGACTAATATATATAATAGCAGGGTTACCCAAAATTTCTCAAGGACAAAATAATAACATAACTTCTATTCCTCTCCCTCTCTCTTTCCTATGCACATTTCTCTTTCTTCTTTACTTAGACTATTTCATTTAGACATACATTCACAAAATTCGAGTCAATCTGAAATAACTGAAAAAGAAGAGTTACCTCCCTTTAAATAATTACATTAAAAGATGTGTGTTTATCTTCATAATATTAAATGGCTATTTGACCCCCAAATAATTTTTTTTTTCTTTTTCTTTTGTTAATTTGAGATATTATACATGTGGAGTATACCTTGCAAATCTCCCCGGCTGCTTCAGCCTCCTTTTGGCCTCTATGAAATGCAAAGAAAAGCAAGTGTCAAAAATGTTTGCTTTTTAACTCTTGGATATTTCATTTCTAACCCTAAAAACTAATGTAAAAATTAAATTAGCCAAAAAAGATGATTAGCGCAGTTTTATATGGCAGGAGAAGCTCTATCAAATGAATATTATACATTTTAATGTCAAAAAACAACAAGTCATAAAAAGAAAGAAAAAATAAAAACCACTACAAACTTATTCTCCAATCCAAAATATACAGAAGTTGATGACAGTATAATAAGATGAATTGTGACTTTATGATGTTATTAATTTTTTTGTGACATCATCCAGCATGCATGATGACGACAATTTGAAAACTATGAAAACATAGAAGCCATTTCAATGTATTTTTATTAATTAATTTTTTTTTTTTTTTTTTAAATTTTATAACTGGGAGTAGAATGTCATCTTATATATATATATATATATATATATATATATATATATATATATATATATATATATATATATATATATATATATATATATATATATATAAACATTTTTGTTTTTTACATCCAGCAGAAAACTGCTATATATTTCGGGTTTTTTTTGTGTTATTTTGTTGTTGTTGTTGTTGTTTTTTGGTTTGTTTTTGTACTCTATCAGTTTATGAACCATGCTATTTCTTATATAGGATTTTCAAGTTAAATTCAATTTCTATGGTATCTTTTTATTTATTAAATTGATATGTGAAAGTACAGAATAGTTAACAGAGCCACCCCTCGCCATAGAATAGCTTTCTAAATAATGTTATTATTTTAGCATGGTCTATAAACTGCACAAGTACCTTTTTTTTATGTTTCCATTCTGTTCACATAAATTTTTTCTCTCTCTTTTCAAACTGTCCAGTTTTCTTTCTTATTTCCTTTTTTTTTCCTAACTTCACCAATTCAGATATTATTTTATTAATTTTGTTTTTGTATGTAAATCGATTCAGACAAGACATTAAGCCATTTAATGTAAGGAGCTATAAAAAAATAATGCTACTTTTAAAGTCAAAGACATGCCAATGATAAATGTTGGATGGGATAGATTCTGACCCAGAAAACAGCAATTCTTCCCTCTTTGTCAGAAACATCACTCATGGAATGTGAGGACTAAAGGACAAAATAAGGGAAGCGAGAGTTATGAAGCTGTCGAAAGTAAACCTAAGATTTACTTTTTACTTTCCTTGTATATGAATATCTCTGCAAACACTTGGAAAAGGGGTGATTTTTTTTTTCTACGGAAGGTGTACACTTGTAGATGGAATGTACTCGTAATTGTTAACATTTATTCAATTCTTACATGAAGATTTTTCCAATAATCAAGTTATACAACTATTAGGTTGATGCAAAAACAGTGTCGTTTTTATATATGTAGTTGAACGTCAAAAACCGACATTATTTTTGCACCAACCTAATACTTAGATAAACATTTTATTTTTAATAATTCTATGACGTTTTTATTAATTTTATCCCAATCAATACATGCCTCCATTTTTGTGCTGCTTACTTATAATTATGCTGAACGACAAGAATATTAAAAACTTATTTGTTGGAATTGATTTCTTTTCTTCTTTTTTTCTTTATCTATAAAAGCTTTTGAACAAATAAAAGCAGTTTAGATAAAATTAATTTTACTTGATAGTGGAACTAGAATTAGCTAAGGGGATTTTTTTTTTAAATTATTATTATTACTGACATATATAATTTTTATTTTTAGGTAATTATCTATCTAATATATATAGCTATGATGTGACTTCGTTTCTCTGCCTTAATACTATATATTGGGTACAATATAATAATTAATAGAAAATTGATTCTATAATAAGAAATAAAAAAATCTGCATGAATTAAAATACTTATTCATATTTAAGCACATTTTATGACTAGGCAACACTGGGCAGCCTGCTAATTTATCGAGACCCAATAAAATAATTGTTTTAATAAATTGCAGTGAAGTATGCTATATTGTCAATAGGCTATGTTATGACAACAAATGAAAAGTAGCTAGTCAAAAACAAAGTTTGATTTTTTTTTTTCAGCTTAAATGCTATATAGGTCCAACTATAGCAATCTGACAGACTTTTCTTTATATAATAAAGCTATATCTGCCCGGCATTGTCCAGCATACAGTAAAGTTTTATTTGTTTGTACATCTTTTAAAATTATATTAATACAGAAAAATAAAGGGACCTAACTTTTATATTCTTCAAGCAAAACAGAGTTTACTCATATTGATTTTTCAGTCCTTGAAAAATATTTCCATCTTATTTTTTCAAATAAACTGCAGCAAAATATGTTGTTATGATGCGAATAACATGGTATAATGATAATAACTGACAATTGGCTAATCAGAGTCAAAGTTTGATATGCAAGTTGAAATACTGTTTAGGTTCAGCTTTTAAAATTATTATTTATTACAAAATAACTTTATATATAAGATTAGTTTGTACTCACTAGGAGTACTGACACAGGTCATCATCAGAGATTACTCACTGATAACAACTCTGGGGTCTGGGTGAAAACAAGTCTCCTCAGATTCCCAGTACAGTCCATCTCTTTTGATGACATATGCAAACGAATTTGTATTATTGCAACAGCTGCTTGCCAGTGACTTCTCGCTGGAAATGACCATTAGTCTTCACTGGAATTTGCATGGCAATAAGCTTCCCTAAGGTCCCAGGTCACATTGCACTCATCCAGTGGAGGTCTGGTTAGTGCTTTTTCTCCTCTTTCTTTTCATCCACCTTGACCCTTCTTTACTATTTTTTTCTAACAATATATTTTATTGTATAAACAGTATAGATTTTTAGAGTGGGGATCACTTTCACATATAAATGAAACGATCACCCGTTCTGGATCAGCTAGTGTTTTTTAATGACAGTTTTTTTTTTGTTTGTTTGTTTTTTTTTTTTTAAATTATTTTAATCTCTTAGAAATTAATGATGTGTGTGTGTTCGTCTTAGAGAGAGTAGCTATTTTTTTCTGCTATTAAACCGTTATAAATAAAATAATTACATTTTTTGGTGTTTTTTATATGGACCCATACTATGAAATGATTTATGGCCGTGCCCCCCCCCCTTCCTCCCCCGACGCTTCACCAGAATTTCGGCCTAGCCAGCAATTCATTTGTGGCTTTCTCATAGCTGGATCGCCCCCCCCCCTCCTCCCATTTGCTTATTTATTTATTTATTTATTTATTATTTTTTTTTTTTAATTTATCTTTTTCTGGATATTTATATGTAATCGCTTAAATCGTATTAGAGAAGGAAGGGGAGAGGGGCTATTAGTATAAGGTGTTTACAAAAAAGTTGGTTACTTTTTATTTTGTTTGCCTTCACGAAAAATGCTTCGAATGGCGCTGATTATTGAGATGCGAATTCGGAATTAACGACGGAACGAAATTATTCATTGTTTTCATTAGGAGTACAAGTGACCTATTAACGTGTTTTGCTAAATATGCAACTTCCTTCAGAACGGCTCGTATGTCATCAAAATAAAAACAAGCAAGTGCGTTCAAGGATCTCTCTCTCTCTCTCTCTCTCTCTCTCTCTCTCTCTCTCTCTCTCTCTCTCTCTCTCTCTTAAATAGACGAAAGCGTTGCGAAACAAAAGACTCTTTTAAAAATAGTTTAAGATAAACGACAATTAATAAACCGACATTTTCTGAACATTTGCAATCTTTCATCTTTTGAGGGATGAATTTGTGACCCCTCCGGAAGAAAAAAACAAAATGAACAGGAGAAATCATGTATTTGATCTGTTTCTGGATAAATTCACCACGTTATGACCTTAAGTGTTGTCGGGTGAGTGTTTACTATTCCGTGTACCTTTGTACCCCTAAATCTATACCCGAATATAACCCGAGTTGGCCTGCTCGCACCTGGTACTTGCTTGCTGAGAAAACTGCCTTGTTTCTCTCGGCCGTCCTCTTAAAAAAATAAATGCACATTTAAAGAGACAAAAAATTTTTTCTTTTAATTACATGTTAAATTTTTTATGAGATTTCAATTTTATATTCAAATTTAATTTAATTTATTTTTTTTTCATTCAAAAAGGAAATTGGGTTTACAAATGCCCTTTTCAATTTTTTTTTTTTTTAGCAGTTTTTAAAAACTTTAAAAACGGACATAACTTTCTCAACGACCTTTTTGTGTTAACTGTCGTTTGGCTTGTTTTGAATAAATCTAATTTTTCAACCTAATTAAGTTTACATGTTTTTATCACAACTTCCTGTTTTCCTCGAATGGCTTTTAGCCTTGGTAACTGTTGCTTTCTTAAAAATGGCTCGTCTTAGTTGATAACATTCTTTGTGCAAAATATTTAAAGGTCTTCGGATAGATCATGTCAACCGATCTGTTTTGTTTAACCAAGGAATCCTTGAGTTAATTCCTATTTCAGTCAATTGTCATAAATCATTTAGAGTGGAATGAATTTCAGCACTAGATCACAAGCATTTTATTTTTACTTAACTTGTTTTAGAAAAAAACTTTTAGAATGACATTAAAAACAGTAGCGTATGGTCAGTTTCATTGGACACGTTTTTATATTTTTATAAACAAACCGTGAAATAGGCTAAGGGCACGTAACTCTTGTTCATAATGTTTTTAATCAAGGAGAGAAACCTTTTTTTTTTTTCTTGAAATAAAAATAGTAAAATGTTTTCGTTAGCTTATGTATTTAAACCGTCTTCCTCCGTTTTATTTACAAAAAAAAAACTTCCCTTAACTAGAAAACTTGAAGCTTCCTTCTCAAATTGTAACGAACATTGTTTTATAAGTAAAATAAATAAATAAATGTTTTGTTTAGGTCCAAAAAATATGGGCGATCTTTCTAAAAACAAAAAAAATATTTTACCAGATTACTCAGTAACTGAATTCATTTATTGTTAAAAAATAAATCAAGTGTGTGTTTGTGTTTGTTTGTTTCTGGTCGACTATTTATTTCAGGATTTCATGTGTACGATGAAACTAAATATAACTTTAAATAAAGAAGTTTTTATTTATTTTTTTTTTTTAGTAAACTATTGTTTAAGCAAAACAAATAAAAAGTTTGGGTTTGTATTACTCTGTACACATAGATTCGAAAAAGTTGTAAAAAAACAAATATATAACAAATAAATATTATCAAAGGCAAGATAAGTTACTTTTCTACCTAACTGGATATATTTTTTGTGTTTTTATTCAATGTAACATGTTTATTCAGCTCGAAAAACATGCAGTGTTTACCGATGTATTGGAAAATTCAAAATGGCGCCCAACACTCTCTTTAACATGGTAAGTTTGGGAAAAGGTGTTATAAATAAAAAACTATACAAAATACTATTAAAAAAAACACCGAATATATGTCAACTTATGTCACGGTAACATATAATGAGCGAATTTCTAACAGTATTTTGTCTAGTTTATTATTTATAACATCTTTTCCTCAACTTACCGTGTTAAAGAGAGTGTTGGCCGCCATTTTGAATTTTCCAATACATCGGTAAACACTGTATGCTTTTCGAGCTGAATAAACATGTTACAATACATTGAATAAAAACACGAAAAATATATCCAGTTAGGTAGAAAAGTAACTTATCTTGCATTTGATAACATTTATTTGTTATATATTTGTTTTTTGACAACTTTTTCGAATCTATGTGTACAGTAATACAAACCCAAAAGTTTTTTTTGGGATGAATGCTGAAATCCATTTCTGTTTACATGACTAACATAGGATTTCAACTAAATCCCCGTGTGAACTTTATTTTATTTATTTTTACTGTGTTTCTACATTTCTGCTAACTTCCAAACTAAATCAAATAAATACACGTGAAAAATCATTGTTTACAAAATAGTAACCAGCAAATAAACATTGACCACGTGTCAAAAATGGAGATTTTTTTTAAAATAAAGAACGAATGCTGTTTCGCATGACAGGATTTTTTTTTTTTTTTATTATTATGCGATTTCTTTAAAAAAAAAAAAAAAACAATCGATTCGCTTGAATTATCACGGAAGAAAAGCTGAGTTTATTTAGTTTCTTTAGTCAAATCTGAAGAAAAACAAGTGAAAAAAAAGCAAACATTGCAGGTGTTTAAAGTTCATATTTCGTTTAAATTGTTCCTATTTACTTGCCTCCCCACGAGGGCAGAGTTAGACACAAGGTCAGTTTTTAATGTGGGGAAATCCAGCTCCCCAAAAAGGGCACTCTGGATAAGAACAAAAATAAAAATTGTCTGTCATGAAGGATTTCTCCTCCCTTGACGGAGGACAGAAAAAGTGACGTGTAGTATTAGAACAGATATTACACTTTGTTCTTGGCCAAATGAGTCCTGCCATTGTCGCTCTCAACAAACTTAAATTTTCAGTTTGTTAGCGATTTTCATTACTTGTTTACAATATTTCTAGGTTATTTTCAAGCAAAAAAAAAACAAAAAACTCGTGGGACTATTT
Source organism: Euprymna scolopes (assembly GCF_053919585.1). Lineage (NCBI taxonomy): Eukaryota > Metazoa > Mollusca > Cephalopoda > Sepiida > Sepiolidae > Euprymna > Euprymna scolopes. The sequence continues at coordinate 46,393,295 of NC_136484.1, forward strand.
TACCATATTTGTCCAAAAATTTTTGTGTATGTCTATTTAGCAGTTTTGCATGATGTTGAACTCAAATGTAAATATGTTACTGTCTTGAGGATCTTTTGGGGCTAAATGATGGGGGGGGGGGAGAATGATGAATTTAGTCATTTCTTTTTTTGCATGGTGCAGAAGTGCAGAACTCAAATTTACATATGTTAAGGTCTAAAACTGTACCGCTTGTTAATTTTCACCAGGATTTGACTTTTGGGGCTACATAGGAGGGGGTGGGGCAAATACTGAAGTTAGTTAATTTTTTTATGCTTCGTTCACTATGCACTTGCTGGGGGCCATGCATGCTTCACTTGTTTCCCCTATATTTATTGACTTGCAACCTTTCACATGCAGTTTATTGTCCAACATGTGGCCACCATATTGATTATGTTTTGTTAACATGATGGATATTATGAGATTGGAATATATGATAATAAAAAAAACAAAAAAAAAAACAATGATGAACAAATGGTAATAATAAAGAAAAAATGTTGAATTTTTATCGTTAAACAATCGTTGTGATTCCTATATAAACCGTAAGCATGTCAGAGTTGATTCCACGACTCACAAACAAATGCCTCGATTTAATTCTTACACTAGTCTTCTTTGTACTTCATAATTGAAGAAGTCATTCTTTTGTTACTCTGTCTAATTCAGGGGAGATAAGTTTTATAAGTATCTCCACTGTTTGAAAGAGACCAATCAAAATGCAGATTTCGTTTTTGTAAATAAACATAGGGTTATACAACATTTTAATTTTCGACTCGTATAAGAGCCTTCGTTAGGAAACACAAACAATTTTTTTTTGTGGCATGTTATTAAGTCGTACAAAGTTTTCTGTTATTAAAGACAAATCTTTCGTTCTTTTAAAAAAAGTAATCTGCATTTGGTCTTTGAACCGTTTTTATATTTCAAGAAAGATATTTTGAATATGGTTCAAGGGAAACAACTCGAAGTATACTGGGCTGACTAGTGTTTTGATTTCTTATATGGCCCAACTCTTCTGTTCGAGCAAATACTAGGCAGGAAACAGATAACAGCTAAGGTTTTGGTGTCATCCTTTTCTATATGCATCATAGAAATCTGCTTGGTTTCTAGAGATGCATTGAAAAAATAAATAGCAATACATACAGTTTCTTAAACATAAATGGTGCAAATGTTATCTAACCTGCAATTGTCATCAAATTGATACTATATAATCATTTACTTCTAAAGGAATAGTTTAATGATCAATATTTTAAGCAAGTCATAAGCATACCTTGTTTTCTGGCCAGCATCATGCATGTATATTATTCTGATGACTGTAGCTATAATAAAAAAAAAATACCATCTTCATATCATCAATTAATTCAATAGCAAGATCTTAGAAGATAAATAGTTTATTCAACATGATTGTCCAGTAGGCTGCAAGGTCAAAAAGTTTGACATAAAGAGAAATTAGAATTATTGTTTAAGTGCATATCTTAATTATTATTGCATTACCAGATTTTTTTCAGCATACCTTTTTAACCCGATTGCTTCCTCTGAACTGGTTAAAATAGTGCACATCACTCTCTCTGTTTGAAGATTAATGCTGGGTATGCGGCAGCCAAACCAGCTGCCAAAATTCCCCTGCTTTTTATTGAAACCAACCGAAAGCTCCTTTTAGTATCCTTGCTGTTCCCTTAAGTGCAATTCTCTGGATCTCTTTTGCACTTGGTTCACCAGGAATATTAGTTAGGTAGGACTTGAGGTTCTTCTTCATAAGCCCTGTGGCACCTATGATAACTGGTATGATTGATATCACTTTAAGATTTCAGGGGTTTTTTTTTGTTTTTTTTCTTATCATGCATAAGACCTTGATATTTGGTCTGTTTCTCCCTTTCCGCTCTGTTCAGACCTCATCATTAGGGACACTCACTTCAACCAAAGTTGCCACTCTCTCTGACTTATATTTCATCTCTGTAGTATGTCTGACGTCATATCTACCTAAATATTATTGACTTCCTTTCTCATAAATTTTAGCTTATTTCAGCCAGGGTAACTCTCATGGTCTTTATCTGAAACGCATTTTGTTTTTTAACATTGTGTCCACCATTATTTAACCGAACAACGATACCTCGTTCCAAAAGTTGTCTTTGATTCTTTTTTTTATGGAAGTTTTTTTTTTTTAATTTATTATCTATTCATTTTAATTCTTTAATTTATTCAATTTTTTTTTTTTTTTTTTTCAGCCCCAGTAATGTACGGATTGATTCATTCACAAGAAATACCCTCTCAAAATAGTCAAGAATTGTTTGTCTTGGACAAAACATTAACAACGAAAACCACCCTGAACCCGATGGCCAAAGAATTTAAGCCATCATTTGGTGGCAATTTCTCACAAAATAGCTTTGCCTCCATAGCTTCTAAACCTGCAGAAATGTCACCTCAGACAGTCCAGCATTCTACTCCACTCTCTGCGGACGACAAACTGTTAATAAACATCAAGCACATTCTAAAAACCAACAAGTTGCTGATATTAATGCGAGGTTGTCCAGGCAGTGGAAAATCGACTCTAGCAGAGTAAGTTGTTATTAACCGATATTAACTACTATTTATTAATTATCAAGTTAATTATTAATCAATTAATGATTTCTCTTGGATTTAAAAACACACAAAGGTCTGCTTTATAAACTGGTTATTTACGGAATATCTGGAAATGTCCTTGCAACCTTCAAATCCTTTTTCTCTGACAAGTCTGTAAAAAGTAGTTGATGGTCAGAAGTCTGAAGTGCATAGTATTAATATTCAACTATAGCTCCATGCCATTATAAAATATATTCCTTTCTCTTTGTCATTAGATACAACTCAAGTCAATGTTAATTTTTTGTACATATTCTCATATTTTATATTTTAACCATAAAAGTTTTTTAACTTTTTCTAAAATCCATTTTTTTTATTGCTTTTTTACTGCATTTTTGTACTAATCTTTCTTTTTATTTTCCCTATTTTTTTACTCATTGATTCGGACATGTATTTGTATGGGTATGCGCTCTTGTGTGTGTGTGTGTGTGTGTGTGTATATATATATATATATATATATATATATAAGAACAAGTAGTTAATAAAACATTTAAAAACACTTTGAAAAAGAGTTAAAAACATATTTAATTTTAAAAAGGAAGCACAAAATAAGTGGATAGTCTATAATCTGCAGAGTTTTGAAGAAATACTTTCCTTCTCATCAGAGGGTAGGATTTAGCAAAATGTGGGATCGGATTTTGCTTGCAAAAGTATTTGATGAAGCTACAAGTAAGTTTTTATTATAAGTTCTATTTCCTATTTTGTTTTATCGAGTTTTTACATCTGGTTGATATTACTTTATAAATATTAACTCTTCAATATTTATAATATACTTTAGTTTTGCCATCTTGGATTATTTTGGTAAACTTAACTGTAATTCTTATTTCATTATATATATATATATATTCTTCTGATGAGTAAGGGCAGAATAAATTCAAAAATTGACGTTAATTAAAAAAAAAAAAAAAAAACTTAAGTACATGAATGATTCTGTGCTATGAAACAGGTGTTGTCAAGAATTGAATATTTTAGCATGCTTAAAGAAATAAATGGTAAAATGGGCAACATCTTGAAATTTGGAATATAAACCTTTTGTGATATATATATATATATATATATATATATATATATATATATACTGCAACTGCGGTGAGGGTGATCATGGACATTAAAATGGCTAGCATCTGTTAAGACGAAGCAGTTGTCACATGTGTGTATATATATATATATATATATATATATATATATATATATATACTTTTCATTTGTTTTACATAAGCATCAATATATCGCTACACATTCATGAGCATGTTTGGGTCAGCCAGTTACAAGTGACTTCAGACCTCTTCAGATGATATTGCTTATACAAAAGTTTAGTCTGTAATCATTCTTAATGCTTATGTAAAACAAATAAAAAGTATATCATGCCATACTTCAATATTAAGCACTCTTACATTAATCTCATTAAAACTTCATCAGTTGCTTTACCTCTGAAAAATATTAACCTAAAATTTTATATATATATATATATATATATGAGGGGGGAGGTCACCAACAATGTGTATTTTTTAACATTATGTTGTTATTCTGTGTTTTGGTTTTTCATTGAAAATTATGTTTAGATCATTGTAATAATGTTTTTAAAACATTGAAAATATATATCCGTGTGTATTTGTGCACATATTTTGCATGCACATGTATGCATTTCTTTGTGTGAATATATGGTCTAAAGATGTTCTTTTCTACCTTCCTTATTGATCTGATGAATTGATAAAAGTTTTTTGTTTAATTTCGAAGTGTTGTTTCTCACTTTTTGTATTAATTGCTCCACTTAACCGTGTAGAGTTGATAGGTTTATTTGCTAAAATATTATTTGTACTTTTATCAATTTTATTTATTACTAATATATATATATATATATATATATATATATATATATATATAAAAAACATTTAAGATGTACCATATATCAAATAAAATGCTATGAATGTAACTTAAATATACTTGTAGTATTTGAATTGTTTACAAATGATATATATATTAGTGTTGGGACAATTAATCGAAAAAATCAACTTTTTGGGAATTCAGTATTGGAACTGGGAAAATTGGTGCATATTTTCCGATGCTAAAAACGATTCTTTTAATTATCTTTTTTTATTTGATTCTGTTTAAAACAAAACCTTCCACTGATGGTAGTTATAATAAAATAATAATTTTTTATTGATTTTTATACGACCAGTAACGCAAGAACCCATAGATCACTTATCTCATCACAAGTTTATTTTTACGCTTGAGAAAATATGTGCACATTTAATACTTGTTTTATGGTAATCAGAGAAAAATAGCAACTTTATAGTTAAATATTTAGAGATTTATGAAGAATTGGAATCAGGGAAAATATTAGAATTGTCTCATCACTAATATATATATATATATATATATATATATATATATATATATATAACTACTTCATTTACTCACATAAAATTAATATACGAAAGTATAGATTTATTCTTAAACTTTAAGTATTTACTTCAAAAGTGCTCAATACATGAGTAGAGCTAGTTAGTAATTTATAAAATATATATGGCGATTAAGCTACACTGAATATTCGGCGTTTCATCCACTCTAGGACTCGTCAAGCTTATGCGCATAAGCCTGACAAATCCTAGAGTGGATGAAACGCCGAATATTCAGTGTAGCTTAATCGCCATATATATTTTATAAATTACTATATATATATATATATATATATATAAAACAGTATGACGCATATAAATAATAAAATAAAATGTTTACATTTTTTTTATTTGCAGTAAAATCATGAAATCCCTTGAAAGGGGCAAAACTGGTGTTGTTCTGTCAACAGATACTTTTTTCATTTCAAGTGACAATCAATACCAATACGATGTGGCCAAATTACACGAAGCACATGCCTGGAATAGAGACCTAGGTAAAATTGTGTCCGGCTTTAATTTTTTTCTTCTTCTTCATCATCATCATCTCTTTTTTTACAGTTTACTATCGCACGTGTGTCGTCCTCATTGTGTTTCTCCACAATCTTCTGTCTGTTTTAATGCTTACTAGTGTATGTATCATTTCTTTAAGCTCTTTTGTGTTAATAGGCAAGCCACCAGTTTGAATATGATGAGATATTTCTTTTCTTCATTTAAACACTTCAATTTCCTGCAATGATTCCAAGAAGCTTTCTTAAGATTTTCAAGCGTCATTCAAAGTTTTTGTCTCACACATATTATTCTAAATTAACAAAAATAACACAATTATTCATTATTTGTACTTTAAATAACAAAATTAGAAAATAACAGTTTTATTTTATTTGAAATTTTCTAAGAAATGTTTTGAAATTATAAAAATACGATTTTGAATTCATATAATAAATATATGTTTATGAAAGTATAAAAATAAACTTATGGAAATGAAATTAACAAATGAAATTATTGAAATCAAAATAACAAAATTTCAAAAATCATAAAAGAAAATGTATCCGATACATAATGTTCGTAAAATAGTTGGCTTTGATTCTCTGTCACCACAGGAATTCTTGCAGATGACTATCGAAAAAAAAAACTAATTGTGTTATTTTTATCTGTATCATTTTATTAATTTTTATTGTATACTTTCCAATAATGTCCTTTTTTCTAATATTTTATTTCAATAAATCATTTCACAATAGAAATTTTAAAGAGCAATAAAAGTGAAGGAACTGATTTCCTCTGTGACCACTTCCGGTAGTGCTACACTGGAAGTTAGGAAGTATGTTAGCTGACTATAAACTACTATTTCTTATCTTGACAAAGTACAAAATCCACTTCGCAGTCTAGTGGGGGATAATCTCTTGTTCTTTACGGCCCCTTTCCCACAGAAAAGACATTACTAGTATATCTCTACTGTTATTATTTCTACTGAATGGGCTCAACTGATCTCCAATCTATCTTTGTAAAACACTCACAGCAAGAACTGCCATGATTGTAAAGAACTTTACTTTCTTCTATGTGTACCTAACGGAATTTCCGAGGATTTCTTATTTGTGGAAGACATAGGACTGCTTCTCTGCAGGCTATATTATGGCTGTCTTAAGATTCAATGTTCACAAATACTTATAATAATCCATCCTCATCAGCCATCAAATTTTGTTCATTCTATTCATCACCAGTTTCAGTCCTCTCATAATATTCTTCATCATTCAACTGACAATTCTTGGGTGACTTTTGGTCTTGATTAGTGGTGACTCATTAATAAAATTTTTTTTTAATGTTTAAATTGACAATTAAAAACTTCTTTTTTTTTTTTGATTTCTAAATCCTGTGTAATTTTTTTCTTACTGCAGCACTCAGAGCCATCAATGAGAAACGTGATTTAATCATAATCGATAATACGAACATTGCAAAATGGGAAATGTCACCGTATGCCAAGATAGTAAGTATTCGTTTGATTTCTTGTGCTATTAAATGCAATGAAACTATGAATGGCTTTTTAATAGTTTTAAAATCAATTTATAGATGTTCATCTGTCAGAACAACAAGAATCATCTGATCATCCTGATGGGATGATGGATAACACGTGCTTAATTATGAAGCAAGATTCGCGCAATCCCTAATCACACTTTTCCTGAGTTGGCACTGCTTGATTCCTTTAAATATTATAATGGCCGAATTACAAGATCTTTCTGACAATTCTTAAATATTTAAGGCCACTAATCCTTATTTTTGCCCAATTATGTCTTGATAAAATTCGCTAAATCATTAATTTAAACCAATCAATAATTTTCTGTAACACCCCCTCAAATAACATGTAGTCCAAAGTTATCCGTACATTGGCCTAATCTGGAACTGACTAAAATGTATATACATTGACAAGATTTTTTTTTTTTAATAGCAACCAACTTTCATTCTTCCTACATTAGAAAATACAAGGTAATCCCCCTCCCAAAAATGACACCACTGGAATCGTTAATCCAATTGAGAATCCTGTCTGTGATTCCTCCATTCAGTTTTTAAAGACACTGCTGTAAGCTGTAAATCAGTGGCATCATTCCTTTAAAATGCCATCCTTTGTGCAATCAACTCAAATTTGTTGGCAAAAAAAAAATAGCAAAGTGCAATAAACCTTGTAAGATGACAATTAAAACAAGTGTACATCTATGTATCATCTGAATCTTTGTTCAAGTTGACTTTAATCCTGGATGTGATAGACATTATCGCTACTTCTGGTAGGCTATTACACAAACCAGAATCACAAACAGAGGATGCTGCCTTCCTCCTAATCCTTTACTGCCAAATTATACTTTCAAGTCGCCTTTCAAAAATATACCTTTATAGGATATATTTTTTTCTCTTATGGCTTGTCGGTCCGACTGGTCTTCAAAGTACAGGTCTATATATGGTTCAACATTTTGGTGATTTTTTCTTCTTCTTTTTATCCTCTTTCCCTTGAGTTAAGAAGAACATTATTTCATAATTAAAAAAATTATTGCATAAAAAAATACACCTTGCACTTGATTTTTGGAATATGACATTTTCATGCAGTGATAAGTATGTACATTATAAAGATTTTTATAGTAAAAAAGATTACTTGTGGACCATTTATAGACTTGCACCGTTTTTTCTTGTTGATTTGGTGATCAAATAAATTTTACTTAACTTTGAACTGTCATTGTTTCTTATATCTTTTATATAAGATAATATATACCTGATATGAACGAAAGATAAAATTCAATAAATATATTTCACATCTTGAATGGCGAACCATTCTTGCCATAGAAAAAGGACACAAAAAAGATAACAAAAGAAATAACTATTGTGAAGAAAAGAAAATTATCCAATTGCAAATATTAAATGTATTTGTCTCAAGCAAAAAAACAAATAGTATCAATCCAGTCAGAAGTTTTTAATTGTACAGAATTCCAGGTAAACAAGTTAAGAAGAACATTATTTCATGATTAAAAAATTATTGCATAAAAAAATACACCTTGCACTTGTTCTAGTTGTTCATTCCTTTGTCATTTATACTTATTCCGCAATGACATCTAAGTATGTAATAATGCTTTCACCTGAAATGTATTGGTTTAAAAGAACACCAATGTAAGCAATATGGGGTTAAGTAATAGGGAAAAAAATCTGTTAGCAAGGTGTGTTTTTTGTTGACACTGTTTTTTACAGACACTTGCAAAATAGCAAATGGCTTTAACCAATCAAAATGCATTTGGAATCTTAAAAATACCAATAAAAATATTTGAAATACATTTTTCTTTGAATTTTTGTTCTATGTAACAAAGAAAATATAAATAAAAATAAAGGTGCTTATTCAGAATTGGACCTTTTTTTAAAAAAAAAAAAACTTAAATTGCAGAAAAATCTTTTATGATATATGTACCCATTACAGAATGAACATGTCATATTCCAAAAATTGCGTAAATTGATTGAGTAGTTTTTTTTTTTTTATATATATATTTAAAAAAAAAAAGTACTTGATAAATTTATGTGATTTTTGGAATATGACATAAAAAATCATTTTTAATGATTTTAATAGGAAATTGTAGCCATTACAAGGCTCGGTAGTTCGAATTGAGTTGTCTTTTCCTTATTTTAAAACAGGGTGGTTCAAAACAATATCTTGCTTTGTCATAAAATTTGATTTTCTTAGTTAAAAAAATACTTGATCAATTTGTGATTTTTGGACTATGACATCTTTGATTCAAGACAGGTACATTCATCATAAATTTAAAAAATATTTTTCTGTCTTTTTGTTTTTAAAATAGGTTTAATTCTAAATAAGCACTAAAATGAATTTCATTTTTAATACAAACATTGTATTGAAGATTAATAGCAAGAACAGCAAACTTTTATATAACCTTCATGTTAATTCTCTCTCTCTCTCTCTCTCTCTCTCTCTCTCTCTCACACACACACACTTTTAAATGATTGTTTTTATGTTTTTTAATTCAGGCAAATGAAAATGGATACAAAGTGAAGCTTGTTGAACCAAACACACAGTGGAAATTCAATGCCAAGAGACTTGCAAAGTAAGACACCCTTTCTGTTCTTTTCTTTTTTTCAAAAGAGACAAACGGTGAATAAATATGTCAGCTTTAATTTGCATTCAAATGTGTAAAAACATTATGCACTACATACTTATGAATATTGGATAAATGAAATTGCAGTTATGTTATTATATTCTAATTGTAATAATATATTGTTCTAAAACTATATCTTAAAATATATATATATATATACTGTGTGGCATGTGGCTCCATCCTGCTGAAACCATATAATGAATTACCAAATCAAGCTGAACTAAAAAAATAACTGAGAGTTGCAAAATCTGCACTAAAGGAAATGGAATTGTTAATTTAAAGTTTTCCGTCTCTAAAAAAACAACACTATCTATCTATCTATCTATCTATCTATCTATCTATCTAGGGTGACCCAAAAGCGACTGACCCTTTTAAATTATTTCATGCGACTCAAAGTACGACTGTATAATGAGGGTTTGTGCTCATGATGACATTGGAAGGACAATTGTGAAAAAAGAAAAGAAAAATATTCAGATAAATATTTTATAAATTTTTTTCATGGGTTAGAACTTTTGGAGCCACCCTGTGTGTATATGTATATATATGTATATATATATATATATATATATATATATATATATATATATATATATATATATATATATATAGGATAAATAAATAAAAAAAATTTTTAATTTCTTTTTAATTTTTCTATTTTTTATTATTTTATTTTTCTCTTATATTTCTCCCTCATATATATATATATATATATTTTATACTTTTGTATATTTCTTCTATTCTTTATTATCTATTCGGCCGCTATATACTTAATACTTACTGTATATTTTTAATTTAATGTTTTTATGCCAGGTTCTTTTTTTTCCTATCTCTTCTGTTGAGTAGTATTAAGCTTCGAAATATTGCAGTGTAAAGTGTTTTCTTTACATTTTACATGTTTTTTCTTGTTGATTTGGTGATCAAATAAATTTTACTTAACTTTGAACTGTCATTGTTTCTTATATTTTTTATATAAGATAATATATACCTGATATGAACAAAAAAGATAAAATCAATAAGTATATTTTACATCTTGAATGGCGAACCATTCTTGCCATAGAAAAAGGACACAAAAAAGATAACAAAAGAAATAACTATTGTGAAGAAAAGAAAATTATCCAATTGCAAATATTAAATGTATTTGTCTCAAGCAAAAAAACAAATAGTATCAATCCAGTCAGAAGTTTTTAATTGTACAGAATTCCAGGTAAACAATGGTAATATTGGTCTAGTCAGGGTCAACAGTAATCCCCGTGTGTCACGATGAAAAGCAAACTTTAAAGAGATTCAGTATATTTTATACTGTGATTCTGGTACCTAATTGGTTTGTACTTATCACTAGTGGCTATAAATATATTCATCCAAACCTTTGTGCTCGTACCCAGTATTATTATGACATAAATATTGCAACAGAGGGCCATTTAAAAATAGCTCTAAATGTTAATACAAGCCACCTAGGGTATAAGAAAACAGGAAACTTGTAGACATATTGACTTTTGTTAATGATATTTTTATTGATTTTCTTTTTTCTTTTTTTTTTATCTTTCAGGTGTAATATCCATTATGTATGCCTAAATAAAATAAAACACATGTTGGGAAATTATGAAAAGAATGTAACTGTGACACAGTTGCTAAATTTCAAAGACTCTAAAGAAACTAAATCTTCGACTGAATATGAATGGTAAGAAATTTAAAGAACACCCCTTTTTTGCTTGTTATATATATATATATATATATATATATATATATATATATATATATATATATATTTATTCCAAATTTTTATCAGTTTGATTAGAGCGTGGGTAGGGTAATTTTACTTTTCTTTATTTCTTCTCTTTCCAAATGCTCTTTTTTTTTCTTTTTTTTTTTTAGTCCATTAAGACCAGACAAAAAAGTGGGATGGACAGATACATATAAAGACTTTTTAGACCATTAAAAACAAGTAAAGCTTATAGCCAGTTGATCTAGAATTAATGTTTTATGCCAAATTGATGGTAGAATATGGTTAAATTTGAGCTCATTTTTGTATTAAATACTAATGTCTGTGCATCAAGCATATATCATAATATGGCGTTGACTGCACCTTGTCATAACGTCCATACCAAATTTCAGCCAGATTGGCCGAATAGTTTCCGACAAAAAGTGGAATGGTCACACATTCAGACATAAAGAAAAACTTAGAAAAATATAATATAATGCAAATTCAGGCATGAGTCTGAATTAATTTAGTTTAAATTGCATTTACTATAAATGAAATATATTTCAAAGGGGAAATCGTTTAGCAATTAAAAGTTGAAACAGAACAGAGAAAATAGTGTGTTTTAGCCTAACAGATTAAAATAGAAAATACAATAAAATAAATAATAGAAAATAAAATAAATAATAGAAATGTAATAAAAAAAATAAATAATAGAAATATAATCGAAAATACAATAAATAATCAAAATTTAATTGGTTTGAATATGTTTAATGATGAGGGTTTAAAATCATGTGGGGTTGTATACAAACCGTGTTAGAGGTTGTTAGGTGAATTAGAACGTATTTTAGTTGCAAAATAAATGTAAATTATAAATTATAAAAAATTAAACTAATTACCATATTATGTTGTTTTTTTTTTAAATGAGATATTAAAAAGAAATTTGATAGAACTCAAGAGGGCTGTAGCTCTGCCTAGAGAGCAATCTAAATGTGGCTGGCTATTGCAACTGGTGAACTGATAATAAGGCATGGGATTGAGGAAAATATTATGTTGGTAAAGGGTAAAAAATCAAGTCTAGAAATATCTAGAAATAGGAGTATCGATTGCAAAAAGTCCTAGGTGAGTATTAATCTAGAAAAGGCAGAAAAAGAGCAACATTTTTGGCATCTTTCTTTGGACTGTACCACATTTTTCTATTTTTTCAATGAGCCCAAACTTGTAATATCCTTTTAACCAATACATTTCTACATTATTATCAACTTTCATACAAATATGACTTCTTTCATAATATGTAGTTTTCAATTGATGTGCTAATCAGCAAAATTTATAGCCTGCCTATGTAAATAATTTTGCTAACTACTTTCTGCTAGTCATTCTTTGAAACTCCATGAAATAAGGAAAATTTAAAAACGTTTTTTGTATTCCTTATTGAGTAGTAAATTGTTGTAATTTCTAATTTACAGTTTAAATTGAATTTCTTTTGAATACAACACATATATGTAAACATTCCTAACTTTATACTTTTCTTCTTTTTATTGTTTAGGAAAAATTCAAAGACTCCAATGAAAGTTCAACGTAAGAGGAATAATACTGGTAGAGATAAAAATAATAATAGCAACAGTAGTTCCCACAGTTTCTACTCCCCAGCAGAAGTGATCCAAAAACCTAAGGAAACAATTCAGGATGATGTTCGCAATATGGATGAAATATTCTCAAGACTTCCAACAAATTTTGAAGCATGCAGTAACCAAGACTCTTGGGGATCCGATGACTGGTATGAGCCACAAGACCAAAGGCAACCAAAGAAGAATGCCATCTTCAGTAGCACACAAAGCAACTCTTCTGATAGTGGAAGCAGTAGTGGCGATGCTTTTGAAGCGCAAGTGATTGAAATACAGCAAATGTTGAATAAAGAATCTAAAGTTAAACCCCTCTCTAGTTTGGTGTTGGTGTACATCAATAGTTTTAACACCGACAAGATTTTTGAAATGGCTAGTTTAGCGGCCGTAAAAGGATGTCAATTAAAAGACAAAGTATTACATGAGTGCTTTGCGAGAAACAATGCAGGCAAATCTTTGCTCCAAAATTTTACGGATTCGTCTAACGAAGAAAGTTCAGCTTGCAGTATTGATTTCCAAACTGAGTCATTGAGATCGTCAACATCTGAAGACTCGATAGACACTTCTTCAGAAGAGAACAGCAACTTTTATCTGCTACTAAGCCTTCAATCAGAGTTTCTGAGTATCATGACTAACGTCTTGGGACCTATTAATAATTTAAACACACAAGGTAAGTGTATCTTATTATTCACTTGCAGGGCTACCTGACATTGGCCCGCAGCAAAAGTGTATCACATTTCTAGTAAGATTTTTTATCTCTTTACTTCTCTCTTTCTCCCTCTCCCATTTCCCCCTCACCCTTCTTTCTCCTCCACCCAGCTCATTACTCAGTTTGAACACACATGTACACATATCAAGGTCTCATGTATGATATGAAAAGAAACTGGAATCTTAAAGAGATACAACCATACCAGTTATTATAGGTGCCACAGGGCTTATGAAAAAAACCCTGAAGTCCTACCTAACTAATATTCCTGGTGAACCAAGTGCAAAAGAGATACAGAGAATTACACTTAAGGGAACAATGAGGATGCTAAAAAGAGCTCTCAGTTGGGTTCAATAAAAAGCAACGCAATGTTGGCAGCTGGTTTGGCTGCCCCATACCCAGCGTTACAATTTTCAAAGGAAGAAAATTTAAAAAAAAACAAAAAAGAAACAAGGGTCTTATGAATGACATGAAAAGAAACTAAAATCTTAAGATCTCTATCATTCCAGTTATGATAGGAGCAAGTGAACTTATAAAAAAAAGAATTTCAAAAACTACCTGGCAAATATACCTTGTGAACCAAGTGCAAGAAAGATTCAAACAATTGCGCTTAAAGGGACGGTCAGAATCTTTTAAAGGTCTCTCGGTTGGAATATCTGAGATAGCAGGTGAATATTTAACATCCAGTAGAATGCTTCAACTGATAAGAAAATTTTTTAAAAAAGAGACAAAGAGAAATAACTCCTTGATAAAAAAAATCAGTTACTTCCCTTTAGTTAGTAGATCGTCATCGTATTGTATGAATCCAAAGATTCTATTGTTGGCATTGGTTTCCCTGATATTTTTCCAGTTAGTTCCCAATGTCTCTCTAGAAAATATTCTATGGTAGGGACCATGTGATGGTTACCAACATTCTAAGTGAAAGTGATTTTTGTGGAATGAACTGTATTCAAACTGAAGACACTCAGGTCGTCAGTGCATATCGTTAACCACTAGACCACTGTCAACTCCAGGTTAGTAGATAAAGTGATTTAAAAAAAAAAAAAAATCTCTCCTGAAATAATCTGCATCAGTATAGGATTAAAAAAAATGAATAATTTTCTTTCTGAATTTTAGATATTATTTATCCAGGGCAATGCTGGTCAAAAATATACTAACTTTGTGGCAGTTTGTTTTGTAGATTTTAGTTGGACATAGCCACATACATAGAGGGATTGGACCTAGTAATTTATTCTGTTCATCTGTTTGTTTGTTCACACTTTTCTCAATAACCAATCCTTGAATTTAAAAAAAATTTTTGCCCAAACATTACTCCAGGGGGTCCCGCATGTTCGGCTTGTTTCTAGTAAAAAAATAAATCAGCCTCAATGGATGTCTTCAAGAAAATAATTTTCTTATTATTGCTTTATTTTTGTTTCTGATTCAGTTCCTTATCTTTTTCAGAAAAGAACCCAGAAAAAACTGTGGACATTAAATTGGATTACAATGCTATGAAATCCCTTCACACGACATTGACCAAAATTTGCGAACCTAATAAAGGTATCAATTTTTTTATTTATTCATTATTTTTTAATATATCTTTAGCAATAAAAAAACACCTGGGAGATAATTGGAAAAAAAAAATTGGAAAGAAATCACATGCTCTTGTTATAGTTCATTTAACCAAAACAAACAGAAGAAAAATTACAGATAAAAAAAAAAATAGCCAATGAAATGGTAGCAGAATCAACAAATCACTATTCACTCAAATTATCTACTTATACTCCTATAAATTTGGGTTTTTTATGTATTGATATTCATATTAAAAACCCTTTTTTCTATTCATTTAAAAAGAAAATACAACTTTGTTATTTATGGGTCATGGAATTGCATTCATCTGCAAAAGGTTTAGCTAAATTGCATATTCTTTTAAACATTCATTTTAATTGATTCCCTATTAGTTTTTTCGGTTTTCTTATGAGATGATCATCTTTAGTTAACTGTTACGTGTAATTATATTCATGCAGATATTCTACATGATTTATACTTGAGTAATATTCGCTTAAAAAGCTTATAGAAAACACAAACTTTTTTTATATATATTTATGTAAGCATATGTATATTTGTTTAAAAATTTTGCCTACCAAACTTCTCTGTCAGTTTTTGGTCTACAAACATGAAACTTAATATATAGGGTATTCGAACTCATGAGACACTTTATATTTGGGTTTTAGCCGAGGAAAATCGGTGCAAAAGTGTGAAGATTTAAAAAAATGGAATTTGCCAGGTGAAAGTCGAACAACAGCATTACGAATATGCATACATAACATAATAGCTATTGGTTCATGTTTTAATCTTTAGCTTTGCAGCAAACATGTCCTCATAGCTCAGGCATTAACATCAAAGGAAAAAGTAAATCATAAGCTAAACATTTTGGTTTTGATTCTCAGTGGCCCATGAGTCAAAATTGAATAATTGGTACTGGGGGGGGGGGGGTCATTGAATTTTTATTTTGTCAACTGTTTCATGACTACACATGCACGAATCATTCATATAGCAGCTTCCTTAAGAATAAGAAGGGTTTTTTTTTTTGTTTTTTTTACATAGGCATCACCACATTATCAAGGCCAACAGGTCACTCAAGGATAAGGGTTAAAGAGTGTACAGTAGAAATTGGACAATATAGTAATCATTAGTAATGAAAATTTGGTAAATTTGATAACTTATATGGAACGGTTCATCAAGAACTTATTTACGTTAGACTTGAACACAACCATATTGTAGTCAGCCGGAAAGCAGGAAAACGGAAGACAATTCCACAGGCGTGCAGTTCTAAGAAAGAAGCTTTGTTCATGGAATCTACGTTTAGGTTTAGGCACAGATACAGAGTGGGGGGAATTATTGATAGTGTTTACAGCTAGACGAGTGTTTCTTGTGAAAGTTTGGCGAGGGTGGACCATAGATTGAAACTCAATCGAACACTTTCCATGAAAATAATGATACATCAGAGACAAACTCGCAACATCTCTTCTGTGAGATAGAGGTTGCAAGGAAGAGAAAAGGACATCTCCTACGAGGCTACGAAGTCTATTTTGAACTCTATCAAGGCAGGACAAGTCCTTTCTAGCAGCTCCTGCCCAGATGTGGCAACAGTATTCCATCCTTGGACGTACCTGGCTCTTATATAGATAGAGAATAGCATCAGCAGTGAGATATCTACCGGATCGATAGAAAGATCCCACCATTTTTCCAGCGGCCTTGGCAACAGATTTGATGTACGTGTTCCATTTAAGATCAGGAGTAATGGTCAAGCCCAGAAGCTTGTCAAAACTTGAGGCCTCCTGAAGACGAGAACTATTCATTTCAATTGATGCCAGATGTGGATCAGAATGTTGATGATGTAAAGAGAGAAGCTTGGTTTTAGATGCATTAAAAGTAACCAGCCACTCCTTTCCCCATTGTACTACGTGCTCAAGATCAGAGGAGAGAGAATTGGAGAGAACTTGGTCGTTTACTGTCTTAGATGTGCTACCATAAATGGTAGTGTCGTCAGCATAAATGTCTACAAATGATGTAAGGATGTAGTTTGGAAGATCATTAATGTAGATCAGGAAAAGAGTTGGGCCCAGGATAGACCCCTGAGGGACACCGGCATTAATATTATGAGCTTCTGATTTTTGCCCCTCAACTACTACTCTTATAGTGTTATAGATAATGATACTGCATCTGCTACTAATCTCTCACTCTTAGACAGGATGCAAAAGAGAATCGCCAACCTGATAGGCCCCGTACTGTCAGCTAGGCTTCAACCCCTGTCCCATCGATGAATTGTTGTATCCCTTTGCCTGTTTTATAAGTATTTTAATGGTAAGTGCTCTAACAAGCCCTTGTACCTCCTTGGCATAAATACCTCCAGCAAACTTGACAAGCAGCAAAATCCCACCCCTACACAGTAGAGATCCCCAAATGCCAGAAAGCTTTCTACTCTAATAGTTTCTTCCCCAAGACTGTGAGACTTTGGAATTTCTTTCCAGGTCCCTACTTCCCTGACTATACTGATATGCAGAAGTTCAAATGTAATGCAAACAGCCATCTTGCTGCTTAACTCCCTACATAGTATCCTTGCAAATTATGTCCCAGATAGTAGCCCCCCCCCCACATCAAAGTGGCACTATGCTTTGTTTGGGGTGAAAAAGCAATTTAAAAAAAATATATATACTTTATTTTTGTTGCTTATTACAAATAATATTTGATATAACATACAACTACTAATATAACACAATTAACATTTTGGCATGTCTATCTTTGCATCTGCATATGTACATTACTAGTTAAACAAAATCAGAACAAGATACTAAAACTTTGTATTCGTTCATGCAAAATTTTTTTTCTTTTTCAACCAACACATTTCAGGTAAAAAACATTATTACTTATATCTCACGTCGAAATTAGTAAAAATTACAAAAAAAATGATCCAGTAGACGTGCCATACGTAGTTTTAACAAAAAAAAACATCCACAATTAAGTTGTGAAATTTTGTGTTTAAAAATGGCAGACCCTTAATTTTAATCAAAGGAAATAGGTTAGTTTGTCATATTGATTTGGTCACACAACCCTTCCACATTAAAACATGCGATAAAACTCAATAATTCAATAAATTGTTTTTTTTTCTTGTAATTATTTTCCTACTGGATCATTGTTTGTAATTTAAAAATTTTTTTTACTATTTTCGACATGACATATAAGTACTTAATATTTTCACCTGGAATGTATTGGTTTAAAACAGGGGTCGCAAAAGTTCTTGAACCGAGAGCTATATTGCTGACTTTTTAGAGCTATACAGACCAAAAAAAAAAAAAAAAGTGATCTGGACATGTATTACACTGTTTTGCTAATTAGTTTTGCATTTTAGTAAAACTGGTTCTCCAAAACCTCACATTTTAACATTTTTTCTTGCATATTTTTTACGTTTTCCATAAGAGCTCTGAGGGTTGGATAAAAGACTTTGGCAGGCCAGATATGGCCTACAGGCTGTAGTTTGGAGATTCCTGGTTTAAAAGATCACCAATCTACACAAGTACCATTTTTTTGTTTGAAGGCCATTCATTTTAATTTTCATTAATTTGCAAATAATTTGTTTCATTTTCAAGTTAAAAAAAAAAAAAAAAAAAAACATTGATTACTTGAGAAATAACAAAAAAACGTCAAGATGTATCTACATGTGTTTATAGTTGTGCTTGTGTTTTTTAAGATCCTTTTTCTTTCTTGCTAAAATATGTTGTTCTTCAACGGTCATTTTAATTTTCCAGAGACCAATGACCAGAAACCAAAGAAAAAGAGTAAGACCAAAGCAAATCAACAGGTTGGATCGTCTGCACCAAACACATTCTCAAGAAAAATGTCACCAGTTGTACCATTGAGTGAAATAATGAAAGAACAGGAAACAGCAATGATTGAACTTGAACATAAGGTTTGTAACAGTTTGTAAGATCAGTTTTGCAGATCAAAACATTGAGAAAAAAAAAAAAAAAAACTAACATAAGGCAAACGATGTTAAATGTAAAAATCGAAAAAACAAACAAAAAGAAAAAAGAAAAACGAACATTAAAACTGCTTTAAAAAATCTGAAAAATAAAAACCATGTGAAAAATGGCTTAAATAAGCCTGTTTTGATATCAAAATTTAAAAAATCGGTGGGTACCCGGGTGTTTTGGGGTGTGTGTGGTTGGTCGGGAGTGGGGGTGTTAATGAAAACCTAAGAATAAGCGAAGTAAAAAAAAAACAAAAAAAAAAAAACGAACGTTACGTGAAAAATGGCTTGAATAACCCTGCTTCAATATTAAAATTTAAAAAATCAAAAAAAAAAAAAAAAAGACATCTCACACCACGATTCGAACCCAAAACATTTAGATTATGACCCAACGCTCTAACCAACTGACCTAACACGACGTACATGAAATTACAGTTCTTCAAATATTTCAACTAAATCAGATCTCGTCACTAAACCGTTAAACCAAACCGATCTCGTCATGAGAGGACGGTTTTTGCTGACATTGCACTATCGTATAATACGCTTAAACATGATATTTTAATTTATGCAGATTGTGTATGTATTATTATAGAATCAATCCTCTATTGAATATTATATATTATGAGGAATAATTTACCCAGTGAACTAATCACAAAAGAAAATTGATAATATTGATAATGTCGTTCATCAAATTCCATCTATATTTGTTTACAATATCATGTCAGCTGATATTTGGGTTTGACTATCTTAAAAATAGTCTTTCTTCTCTTATAGATAAAAAAGAATTTCTTACAGAGGAATATTTTAAGTAGAGATTTAATTTTTTTTTTCTTTTGTTTTCTATAGCTCCAAAACAATGACCAAGCTACTTGTCAGAAATTCCATAGATTATCTTTAGAGTTGCCCGGTACAGATCCAAGTGTTATAGCAAAAATCTTTGAAGAAAATAAGTAAGTTCCTTTTCTTTTGAATGTTTTTACTTTATCAACTAAAAACTGAAGAACATGTTGCTATCACTTTAAGTGGGTTTAGCACCATGACTTATCATTCATGGATTGATTTCTTTAAATATGTCGTTTTAAGCAATAACAATATTACATACTTAATTGTTACGTCAAAAATAGTAATATATCCAAAACTTATGAAAATTCATTGAGTGTAAAGTTATTTATAATTAAAAGTAATTTTTATGGAAAACTGGGTAAAATTGCATTTTTATTAGATGTTATAAAGTAGACAGTAAATAGTTTGCATACAGGAAACATAACTCTGAACACATTTTAGATTACATTTTCATTGGTGTGCAATATTTGTCATCTATAGCAATAGACATTTTTTTTTTTTTTTTACTAAAAACACAATAGCAGTTCTACTCAATGAATTTTTGTAATTTTTGGATATATTACTATTTTCGACATAACCATAAATAATTTTTTAATATTAGGGTAAAACTGATTTTAGACTTTATCATAAAGTTTGACATTTGATATCCACTGTTTGTAGACTTTCTCAAATTATTCTCTGTATTCTTCATTTACAAGGTGGAACTTGTTGCCCTAAAGAAAAAAACACTACAGCTTTATTTTAAAACTTTTATTGAAAAAAATCAATTCAGGTAACTTGATTATGTAGTAAAGCTGATATCTATTCAATGTAGCGGCCTTTAGTCTCAATCACCGCCTTGATACCGGTCTGGAACTGGGAGCATGCCTTTTCCACAAGCATCAGCAGGAGCTTGGTAAATGGCAGTGATCAGGCTGGCTTTGATATTGTGGGAGGTTCTGTTGGTGATGTTCTCAACGTGATCAAACGAAGTAGTCCAGCAGGTTCAGGGCTGGGGAGGAAGGGGGCCTAGTGAGAGAAGGGTACAAAGTCGTAGCACTCCTTCTGAAGCCAAGCCTGGGTCTCTTTGGACTTGTGGGTTGACGCGGAGTCCTGCTGCAACACCCAGAGTTTGCCAACCGCCACCTGATTGCACCAGGGGATCACCACTCTCTTCAGCACATTCAGGTACACTTTCAAGCTGACTTCAATGTGGCCCTTACTTGAAACCACACCAAAGACCATAGCCGTGGGTGGAAACTTTGTTTTCATCACCCTGGGCATGTCCCTATTATTTGTAGCAATCCATCAATGCATTTTGAGGGTGTTGGCAATGGTTCTTGTTGGATCAGTAAAGAGCATGAGTTTTACATTGGTGCATCTCCGATCCCACTCATTGAACATTGTGCCACATTCAGACATGATAAAAGGCTCCTATTGCTTTTAGGATTTGTATACAACTGACCAACTTCATGAAGATGAAGCAGAGATGGAATCATGTTGTCTTTTCTAGGGCGGCAATTTTATCGTTCCATCCTGTATAAATCTCCTACAAACATTCTCCTTTCAGTTCTTCTGTTTCAATAGTGCATTTTTTTCATCAGTTTTATTTTGCTTATTTTAACTTATTATTTATTTATTTTGCATTTTTTTTACTTATTATTTATTTATTTTGCATATTTTAACTTATTAGTTATTTATTTTGCATTTTTTTACTTATTATTTATTTATTTTGCATATTTTAACTTATTATTTATTTATTTTGCATATTTTAACTTATTAGTTATTTATTTTGCATTTTTTACTTATTATTTATTTATTTTGCATATTTTAACTTATTATTTATTTATTTTGCATATTTTTTACTTATTATTTATTTATTTTGCATTTTTTTTCATCAGTTTTATTTTGCTTATTTTAACTTATTATTTATTTATTTTGCATATTTTTACTTATTAGTTATTTATTTTGCATATTTTAACTTATTAGTTATTTATTTTGCATTTTTTTACTTATTATTTATTTATTTTGCATTTTTTTCATCAGTTTTATTTTGCTTATTTTAACTTATTATTTATTTATTTTGCATATTTTTACTTATTATTTATTTATTTTGCATATTTTAACTTATTAGTTATTTATTTTGCATTTTTTTACTTATTATTTATTTATTTTGCATTTTTTTCATCAGTTTTATTTTGCTTATTTTTACTTATTATTTATTTATTTTGCATATTTTTACTTATTATTTATTTATTTTGCATATTTTTACTTATTTATTTATTTATTTTGCATATTTTTACTTATTATTTATTTATTTTGCATATTTTTACTTATTATTTATTTATTTTGCATATTTTTACTTATTTATTTTGCATATTTTTTACTTATTTATTTTGCATATTTTTTACTTATTTATTTTGCATATTTTTTACTTATTATTTATTTTGCATATTTTTACTTATTATTTATTTATTTTGCATATTTTTACTTATTATTTATTTATTTTGCATTTTTTTTACTTATTATTTTTGCATATTTTTACTTATTATTTATTTATTTTGCATATTTTTACTTATTATTTATTTTGCATTTTTTTTACTTATTATTTATTTTGCATTTTTTTTACTTATTATTTATTTATTTTGCATTTTTTTACTTATTATTTATTTTGCATATTTTTACTCATTATTTATTTATTTTGCATTTTTTTTACTTATTATTTATTTATTTTGCATATTTTTACTTATTATTTATTTATTCTGCATATTTTTTACTTATTATTTATTTATTTTGCATATTTTTTACTTATTATTTATTTTGCATATTTTTACTTATTTATTTATTTTGCATATTTTTTACTTATTATTTATTTTGCAGCTATCATATGCACAGAACACTTACTGCATTAAAAGGTCAATCACAGGAAACTAACATTGACTGGAGATGTACTTCCAATAATCCGCCCACACCAAGTCAAAATAATGTAAGTTCATTTTAATCAAATATCGAAGCCCAGCAATTTACTTTTAGTAAACTCTTAGAAAAACTTATATTTATTTCTCACACAAAATAAATCCATTGTTTAACCATCATTCACATTTATCGACTTTCATTTTCACACAGATTTTGATGTATTATAATACTTCTGATCCTTTCATGACTTCTTTCTGAAACGTTTCTTGTTTTCCAACATATGCACTATGCATATTTCTGCAATGCGTATTAGCTAACCTACCCACATCAATGTTTAATTAAATTGTTGACAAATCATTGCAATATATATATATATTAAAATTAACCAAAATAGATTAGTAGAAAATATCCAGAACCACATGAGTAATGTATAATATATCTAAAAAAAAATGTATATATGTTAATGTAAAAATTTCCATCCGTGTTTGTTTACAATATCATGTTAGCTGATATTTGGGTTCAAACCAAAGAAGGCATATTGTCATTTGGAATCTAATGGTCTACTACTTTAGATTGTGTCGATTAACTAGGAATTGTCTTAAACCAGAGGAAGACAGTTATGTTTTTGCAGATGGGAGTAAATTTAGCTGGGATTTACAAGATGCATGGTGAAGTGACAAGATAGGGTAGTGGTTGTAATATATATATATATATATATATATATATATTACAACCACTTGATGAACACATAATATGGTTTGTTCCTTTTTATTTTCTCTATTTTGTCGGAATACTATTTCCATTATTTTCATCATATATATATATATATATATTAATAATTATTTTTATACCTACAGATACTAGTGTTTTATACTTTCATAATCATCAGTGTAGGAAATGATAATTATTACTAGTCGAATAATTCAGACCCAGTCACAAATTCGATCTTTGACTGTATTGGCTAGGATCTTACCTCTAGGCCATCAGTAATTTTCACATGAATTCAAGGAAATTAAACACCTATGAATAAATGTTTGTTATCTTCCTCGTTAAATTCTCTAATTTTATTTCTAACTTGCAGAATACATCTCTGAAAATAATGAGCAAGATTTATAATTGGTTGAAAGTTTCAGAAGACAACGAACAAGAAAAGTGTGAATTTTATGAGGTACTACTCAAAGACAACATAAAACAAAAGAATTTGTATAGTAATGGGTCCTTTTCTTCGGCTGCAAATTATTTTGCACAGCAGGTGAGATAATGTTTTTGTTGTTTTTCTTTTTAAAAATCTTTTTTTATTGCTTGTGTTTTATTATCAAAAGGAAATAGTCATGATGTTGTTGTTTCCAAAGCAAACAGAATCGCTTTATTTTAAAATTCTATGGGTAAAATTCTATGGATAAAATTCTATGGTAAATTGCTGTCAAACCAAAGTAGGGCATGGATGGAAATTGAACTGTATGAAACAAACAGTCGAAACGGCAAAACGGCAGAAGCAAGCACGTAATGAATTTTTTTAAAAAACTGTACATTACGATTGTAGCTGAGACACTAGTGTGATGTTTTCAATGTTGAATGATAGGAAGTAAAATCAAAAGGAAAAAATATAACAAAAAAAAGATAAGTTTATCAGTAGAACAAATATGGGAAGAAGGTGTTCACCAAAGTAGACAAAAGGAAGCTGAAGCTGATAGGATTGTTAATCAAGATGTGGCAGATGACTGGAATAAAGGATCGGTCAGTGACTTTTGCTGCGGTTAGGGACAGTTGGAAACGGTTTAGGACTGTTTTAGGTTTGTGACGGTTGACGGCAGAGTTGAGGACAGTTGTAAGTTTTTTACACAGGAATCACATTTTTAAGAGATCAAGATGAACTAACATCAACTGACAAATATGGCCTTGACAGAACATAGATGGGGATCTTAGCGTGTAGAAGTTTGATGGTGTCACACACTTACACTGCAACTGATATTTGCAGAATGTGTTGTAGTTTGTGTTTTTTATTTTTGTTTTATTTTTATACTTGCGAAACCCATGCATGGCCAGAAGATGAAAGAAAAGAAGACCATAGCACACAACGTTGGATTTGTCAAGCGGGGGATGAGGGGGGGGGGTTAGCACGCCATAACCTAACATGAATAAACTGAAGGCACAAATAAGTAAACTGGAAATGGATGCTGTATTGTAAAGAAAAAACACAATGTAGATATCGAAACCAAACATACAGTGAATACATAGCCAAACACAAACTTCAAACATTACAACATGATGTCATAGCAATGATATCATAAAAAATTGAATACAGCAATGATATCATAAAAAAATGAATACAGCTGAAACAGCACAAGTGTATGTGTTACATTTGTAAAAATATATGCACATATTACATGGGTTTTTATGGTAATCTGAAAAAAAAAAAAACATAGAAAAGAATGAATCTATAACTAAATATTTAGAGGTTTTAAAAAAATAATCAGAATCCAGTATTATATTGGAATCGATAATTTAGAACAGAATCAGTAATTGTATCAGAATGAAGCAAAATATTGGAACTGTCCTATCGCTGTTGTTTACACACGTGCCACATAGGTGACCATCGTGAATTACTTTGCTCTATAAGCACCTCTTCGTCACCATTATTCCAGAGAATGCAGCAGGACATCCAATGAAAAAAGATTTTCACAAAGTTTTAAGTTTATTTTCTTATTTTGTCAAATGTTGTATTATTTATTTTCTAAAACTCAGACCTGCAACAGATAGTGCTAAACATGAACGGACTTTGAAGTGTAAGATTGAACATGGTTGAGATACCAAAACCAAACACAGAACGCTTTTTTGAGTGGTGTGCCATTAAATAATCATTCTTTGTATAACTAAAGAAGAAAAAGAACACAGAATATTGATTGTTCCAATTGATGCGGATTATTGCAACAGTGTATTTCTTGTGGAATTCCTATTTCCTTAACCTTTTATGGCCTGGTTGAGCTAATTCGGTCGGTCGTAAATAAATTAATACAATGACATAAATAAAGTGGGAATT
The DNA here is from genome assembly GCF_053919585.1 of Euprymna scolopes. Classification (NCBI taxonomy): domain Eukaryota; kingdom Metazoa; phylum Mollusca; class Cephalopoda; order Sepiida; family Sepiolidae; genus Euprymna; species Euprymna scolopes. The sequence continues at coordinate 46,419,267 of NC_136484.1, forward strand.
GATTCAAACATGACTTGTACATATAAGTTCAGTATCTGAGTAAATGCCATACACCTCCAGATTGCAACTGTCCATTGCTTATATTCAGTATGCTGCCATTTAAAATTAACAATAAATATATTTTTAAATCATCTACATCAGAAAGAGTTAAAGTAGCTCTCAAACTTCTTGCAGATTGATCCATATGTTCCGATCACAACTGGTATCATTTTCTTGTCTCAGTTTGATTTGTATTAATCAAAACTAGCAGGACCTGTGGAAATTCCACAGCAGACTCTTTCATATGTAATATATTGATGTTGGCATTCTGTAGATGTTCAGCATAAATGGAGACGCCCTGATATTATTGTAACTATTTTATTAAAAATGCAAAAGTATTTATCTAAGCTAGCAAGGATGGCCATTGTATCCCGGTCATAAATTATGCTTAAATATGATATTTTAATTTGTGCAGATTTCGTATATATTATTATACAGTCAATTTTCTATCGATTCTTATATATTATGAAGTTGTGATTTCAAAAATAAAAAAATATATATCCATAGGATTTGAGTGCATCAGCTTGAATCAAATCCAAAACTTATGAAGAAAAATATAAATATTTATATATATATATGTAACTTGGGTTCCTTTAGCTACAATCAAAACCGAAACCAAAACATATGAAGAATTCTTGGTAAAATTATTTATTACAAGAAATGGAAGATCATAACAATCAAACAACAGAAGAAAAAAGATGTCAGCATAACACACAAAATAAGACACACGCTATCGTATTAATATATAGATCAGATTTTTTTTTACTAGTGAGTTCATTACCTATGAAGGCCAAGAACCACTAAAGCATGAATATTTTTTCAAATTCCTTTGGATCATGATCATCAAGTGACATTTGCTACCTTGTTTCGATTTTCCAATTTTCACCATTAAACATGCATTGATTGAATGGCTGCATCTTAACATTCAAATTCCTTTCTTTTTTTCAGGTCAGTGAATTACATCAACAGATGAAAAGTGCAAGATTTAATGCTCTGAAACAAGAAGCAGCATCTAAGTACGTAATGTATTTGTTTTTATTTTAATTTCCTCGAGAAGTATCTACTACCTTGCACGCATTCAGTTATGCAAAGTGAACTTTATAAGTTACAGAAAACTAAGGATTTATCGTCTCATATGTTCCTCCGGTTCTTCCAAGCAGTAATTTAGTCTAATAATTTTATACCAGTTGCGACAACAACATATGTACTAGTGTAGGAAGATTATTCAACTTTATTATTGAATATTTAGAGATTTATAAAGTATTGGAATCAGGAATTTAGTACAGAATCTGTAATTGTATCGGAATCAGGAAAAAAATTGGAATCGTCCCATCACTAGTATGCGTATATTCACAAAAGTTTTCACCTTTGTCTTTTTTCACTCTTTTTTTTTTGACCCGTTTTTCTCTTTATTCCTTCTGCTGTTGGCATTTTCAAACTAGCAATACTTTTTTTATATATAGGAGTCACCACTTATCAAGGCCTGGAGGCCATTTGAGGATAAGGGTTATTGCATGTACAGTAATCAATGGGATAATATTGTAGTAATCATTAGTAATGGAGATTTGGTAAATTGGATTACTTAAGGGGGTGGTTTATCAGGAATTTGTTTATGTTGGACTTGAAGACATCCAAGTTGTAGTCAGGTGGGAAACAGGCAAACGGAAGAGAGTTCCACAGGCGTGCAGTTCTAAGAAAGAAGCTTTGTTCATGGGATCTACGTTTTGATTTAGGCATAGATAAAGAGTTCATGGAATCTACATTTAACCTAAAAATCATGTCTCTTTCTATATCTTCTAGTATTATATAAAAAGAATTTTGTATGCGAGTTTGTTCCTTATGGACTCAGAAATGGCTGGGCCGATTTTTTTTTTTTTATTATTTCACACTAAGGTACTTGATGTATTTAGGCGTGTTCTTGTATAGGTTTTGTATCGGAATGTGTCCAATAAATATCGAAAATCCATAATCAAAAAAATCCGATTAAATAAGGAAGTCTGATTTTGACCAAAATTAACACTTTTATACAACCTAACTTCACAAATGCATTTTAGAAGTTTTATCACTGCACAAGCAGAAAGGCCCAGCCTATAAAAACTACTATAGATTCTTTTATAAGATTGGGGGAGATTCAAAATGAATATTTTAAAGTACAATTGAACCATGATACTTGACTTTTGTACGTTTAACTTTAATTCAAGTGATTATGTAAAAAATAATTTCATAAAATCAACAGTTGGTTCTTTAATAAGACTGGGGTGCATATAAAATGAAGATTTCTGTTTATGGCACAATTGAACCATGATACTTGACTTTTACATTTTAAATTTAAGTGAAGCCATAATTTACAGATGATTTAAAAAAATCAGCTGTAGATTCTCTACAGTGCAATGTATTGTGGACTAAGATATTGCAGTGAGGCATGCTTCCTCCTGGTACATTGCAAGGGTGAGATCCCTAACTCGAGCAGGTAATCAAACGATTTGATTAAAAAATGGGCAATTTCACTGATATCAATGACAAAAAAGTATGAGAGGGTGGAACATTTGTTGATCCTTATTCAATCCCGAACAACGTCTGGTCTCCCTATTAGTGTGTGTATTGTATGCACAGGATTTACTCCTAAATTAACAGATATGAATTTTGGAACAAGGGTGTAAGGGATCGTAATATTAGCCTTATTTAGTTTAATTTAGTTTTATGTAAAGAGGAGGCAGTAGTCCTTTGTTAAATTCAGATATGTACAAGTTTTGTAAACTTTTAATAAGAGACTAAAGACCAATTAATAAATATTTAACAAATTTCAGTTTCTTCAGAGTACTCCATTTTAAAATTCATATATTTTAGATGTGCATTAAATTTAATCCATATTCATTAGATAACATTTAAATCAGATTCCTTGAATTTCAATTTCTTAAAATTCTTTAAGTTTAAGTCTTAAATTTAAAAGCATTTTCTAGAATGAAAATTGTATAATCGATTTTGATAAAAATTGGAATAAGGATTTTAGACAAAAGGTTTATAACATTTTATCTTCATTTTAATCATGGTATGAGGGCATAATTGTGCAAAATTATTTTTAAAAAATTAATTTTACCCAGCTCAGGACAGATATATATATATGATACTAAAAATGCCCGAATTGCTCTTTTTATTTCAAAAAGCCTTTGCCATTATGATTCTAAAAATGTTTATTTTTGTATGCAAGAAAGAGACAAAATGCCTGCATTTTGAAACCAAGAAAAATTTTGCATTTCTTTGATTCTTAGATGTATCTCTTTTGAGGATCAATGAGAAATACGAATAGAACTAAGAGAAAATACTTGTTTTATTTTTATTTATTTTTTTTTAAATAAAAGTAATACATTTTTTTAGGATCAAAGAAATCCATGCTTTTCAATTAATTTGTCAAAATGCTTTGGTTGCTATGAAGGGAAATGGAGGTAGAAAAGCTCGGCAACTTCACGTTGAATTGATGTGTTATTGGCATATTTATTACAGATCCTAAGCATATTGTAAAGACCAGTGAGGAGATTGTAGACCAAAATGAGATCACCACATATTCCTTGACTCAAGTTTCTTGAGTCACCTTTTACAAAGACAAGAAGTTTTTTTTTTTTTTTGTTTTTTTGTCTATAATCCAAACTGTTTTTTGTGGAGTTTAAAGAGAAATATCGTTAATTTAGGATAAAAGAGAAACATTGATTCCGGGTGGACGGGTATTTTTTTTAATCAATAAAAAAAGGGAGGGGGCTAAATTTGCCTTTAATTTTAAAAATGGTCTATATTTCTCTCTGATCCTAAAAATGTACTTCTGGTTTTTGAGAAATTTTTCAAGTTATCTCCAAAGTGACTTGTATTTATTTTTTGCTTGGCATGATTGAAAATGCTATTTATTTTCTAATTAATATTTTACAGATTAAACCATACTAACTACAATAGAATTGACCTCCATGGCTTGACCAAACAAGAAGCTAATTTTCTTGTAAAAGAATGCCTCAATGATTATTCAGAAGGTGAGTTAATTTATTCATGCACATAAATGTTGTTGTTTTTATTTTAAATGTAAATATGATCGATGAACTATTTAGATTCATTGGATTACTGTTCTCATCTTGAGTGTGATTTTCCAACCTTCTCTAGGTGTATCTTGTCGAATTAGGGAATTTTTCTGTTAAACTTTGGAATTTTGAACGGAACCCTTTATTTACTTCACAGGTTGCATGCTCTTGTTCCGTCAGCTATGACTGAACAGAAATCCTAAGAAATTCGCAATTGTATTTTTCGGTCACCCACATTGAGAATTGAACCTTCAATTTTCAGGAGAATATCACTTTTACAATTGATTTTTCCAAGTACTCTAACCACTGTGCCACAGGTCCTTGTGGGTTACATTGACCGAAATGTTGTGAGAATCACACTCAAGATGAGAACATTAGTCTGATGAATAATAATACGAATAACCAATCCTCATCTCAAAAATTCAGGACCGTCATGATCGATGAATATAATTCTTATTTACTTGCCTCCGTATAAGATCAATGTGAAATCCAGCTCTTTTAAAAGGACACTCTAGGTTGAGTTTAGAAAGATTTCTACTTACCTGATCAAGGACAGAGAAGATGAAGTATAATATTAGAACAGACACTACACTTGCTTTTAGCCAAACACTACAGCGGACTTATGAAACTTAAATTGTGTTCACTTAACTGTAAAATAATTGTTCAAAAAAAGAAATTTGCTAATACTAGTGTACACCCCACTCTACCTTACGATAAACTTATGCTTCACTAGTGTTTATTGTTTATTAGATATATTACTAAAACTGATGATAAACAGTGACAATAGAATCCAAACTGACATCGAGAAAAGCTGGAAACTGAAGAATTTCAAATACCTTGGAGCGAAAGTTTCAAATGAGGTGTCCAAACCTGAAGTATTAGCTAGAATTGCAATAACAGCTGCAACACTGGTTAAGTTGAACATCATTTGGAAGGACAAGGCAATCAAGCTCAGCTCAAAGAAGTTTTGAATCATAAAAGTTTGCAGACGAAGAGCAAAATTCCATGTAATATGTATTTGTAAAAAAAGGAAAGACAATATTTAAAAAAAAAAAAGATTTTTTTTGTTAAGTTTAAACATTTGTTATGTATTTAGTATGTTAATAAAAACAAAATGGATGCAGCTTTATGTCTTACCCAGGATGATCACTTTGTTCCCAATTAATGTGAATTAGACTTTTTATCTGATCTGCTGACAATAAAGTTGTTTAAAGTTAAATTTCAACAAGTTACAAAATGTTTTAGTTTGACTTTTTTCTTGCCAGTTTTGTGAATATATTGATTATATTTTGCTCTGATTCCATTTAGTTTACAATAATGGATTTCTTTTTAACTTTTTTCTTATGAAATGATACTTAATATCTATATGTTTAGATCTTTGGTGAATTACTAGGTTTTGTGCCAAGTCTATGTTCGTTTGGTTATCACAATTACGTTGGGGTTTTAGTTAATTCTGACTTTAAAACAGTTTTTAGAATGGCCTTTATAAATAGGACCTCTTGAGTAAAATGAGAGAGCGCTACAAATTCAGTTTCACAAATGTGTAATGCTCACTTGGAAATGTAGAGACTCAATGCCTCTACCCACTACACCATAAGCCCCAAAGGTTCCAGGTGAGCATTCTCTGAAGATAGTGGTTTCAATCTTACCCAAGACGGCCAGAGGATTAGTTGGTCAAAACGTGGTAAGACAACAGCTATGGAGGACAGTAATTGCTGGAGATACAGTTATAAGATTCAGCATTCCTATCTAGTTGAGTTTAATCACTTGAAGAAGGCCAGAGGAGGAGTTGGCCGAAATGTGGTGAAACAACAATGACTATGAAGATGAGGATAACAGTTTGCAAAAAGAAAAAAAAACGAATGCACAAATTATGAAGCCTCATCTCAAAGGATTCCAAAAGTAACCCGTCCCTCTCAAAAAATAATTCTTTTATTTTTGTTGTTTTCATATATATATATATATATATATATATATATATATATATATATATACAACAGATTTGTGTATAAATTTATATACATATATATATGTGTGTGTGTATGTATTTTATTTTTCAGCCTTAAAAAAATCCACTTCAATGAAGAAGAATTTGATTTTCATTACTGGAAAAGGAATGAATAGCAAAAATAAAAAGCCAGTGTTGAAACCTTACGTTGTTTCCATTTTGAAAAAACTTCACTATACGTAAGTAATTCAGTTTGATTGTCTTCCTTCATTAACGTTGTTTTATAAATGTCATAAGCTCCTTTTGAATAGTCATTTTATTTGGATTCTTCAAACTACTATCCTCATCTTGAGTATTATTTTCACAACATTTCAATCAATTGTAACCTCCGACCTTCTTGAGGTGTATCCTGTCAAACTCTGTAATCTTTCTGTTGAACTTGTGAATTTGCACAGAATTTCAAGCAAGGTAGCATGCTCTCATTCTGTCAGCCTTGACTGGATAGAGGTTGTAAGTAATTTGCAATTGTATTTTGAAGTGTCGCTCGCACCAAGAATTGAATCTTCATCCTCCAGAAGAGTGTAACTGAATTTTTACCAAGTACTTTATCCGCTACGTCATGGGACCGAAACATTGTGAAAACATCACTCAAGATGAGAACAGTAGTCTGAAGAACTCAAATAATACAAATAATTAATCCTCATCTAAAAAATTCTTTATGAATAGCTTTCTCTTTAATACTAAATAAAATGAAAGCATTCTAATTAGTTTAAGCTAAGTTCAATCACACCTTGCAGTATCTTTTAGTAAATGTCGAAAATGCCATGGATCATGACTCAACCCAAACTTGTGTAATAGATATCCAGTCTGGAGAAGCCTTATACTATATTATTGCTGTGCTAAAAAGAAAGACGACAAGCACTTGTGTATAAATTGGTGTTGGAATGATAAATCAGAATCAGAAATTGGAAAAATCAAAACTTTTTGGAATGTTGATATCAGAATCAAGAATTTGTGTTGATTTTCCGATGCCAAAATGATTCCTTTGATTTTGTTTCATTTGATTTTGTTCAAAACAAAATCTTCCATTGCACTTTTTTTTTTTTTTTTTTTTTTTTTTTATTACATTTTCACCCCAAACAAGGCACATTGCCACTTTGGTGTAGGGGGCTACTATCAGGGGAAACATCTACTGGGGTACTATGTAGGGATTAGGGCAGCGAGATGTTGGTTCACGTTGCACTTGAACTTATGCATGTCAGTACAGTTGGGGAAGCAGTGACCTGGAATGGAATTCCAAAGTCTAGCAGTTAAGGGAACAGCGAGGATACTAAAAAGAGCTCTCGGTTGGTTTCAATAAAAAAGCGGGGCAATGTTGGCAGCTGGTTTGGCTGCCCCATACCCAGCATTACAATCTTCAAAGGAAGAAAATTTAAAAAAAAAAAAAAAAAAGTAGTAATAATAAATATTTATTGATTTAAAACTAAAATCCATAGATCACCACTCATGAGCGTGTTTTTACATTTGAGAAAATATGTGCACATTTAACATGAGTTTTTACGGTAATCAGGAGAAAAAAATAACAACTTTATAGTTAAATATTTAGATGTTTATAAAGCATCGGAATCTGTAATTGTATCAGAATTGGGGATTTACTACATAATCGAGAAAAATATTGGAATCATCCCATCACTAATATAAATATAATTTTTTTAGTTGCGATAAATGAACAGACTGATTGAATCATAGCAGTTTAGAGGACACAAACGCAGAGTCGAAATCTCAGATTCCCTTCCCATTTAACTGGTTAATATTACACGTTTCGTATGGCATAATCACGTTGACACACCAGTTACCGTTAGATCACTAAAGCTAAGTGACATTGAACCTGGTCAATACTAAAATGAGTTACCATTTGGGGTATATCAGATGGATGTGTTCTCCACTTATCTTGGTATTGTTTCCAGTTATCCTGGATTTTTCCTTGCCACTGGAATCAAGCAGTAATAACTTAAGGCATGTGTGGTTGGAGATAGCGCAACTCTTGCTTCACAATTACATGCACAGGCACCCTTGCAGGAAGTATCCATTGTCAAGACTGAACGGAGACTATGAATAACACTTTTGTTCGTCTGCATATCATCCACTGCCTCATCAATTCCAACATGTTGCAAGCACAACTTCCAGGTGTGTGTTGTTTATTTAACAATGCATTTCTTCCCATTTTATACATATTACCTTGTTGCTCTCCACCTGATGGATATTTTTCTTCCATCCGTACAGGTTGCATCTCTGTTTTACCATGTTAATATCTCATTTATTTCACCTTTTATGCAATTATTAAGGACACAAAAAGATGGATGCCTTTATATATTCTTTTTAAACACAAATTCCATGAACAAAGTTTCTTTCTTTAGAACTGCTCACCAGTAGAACTCAGTATCATGGGCCTGCTTTCCAACTGACTACAGCATGGTTGTCTTCAAGTTCTTGTTGAGCTGTCCTATTAAATAATCGAATTCTATCCAATTTCTGTCAAAACTGATCGGCTTACACTCATTTAACCCTTATCATCAAGTGGCCTTCAGATCTTGATAAGTAATGCTTTCCTTGTAAAAAAATTCAATTTTTCCTTGTTTGGAAGTTAGATGTTTTCTGATGCTATGCAAAGTTGATTCTCCAATTTTCATGGTTCAGGTAGTCAGCTGTCTCCAAATTCCACTCTTTATGATCTTATCAAATCATTCCATCCAAGTTTTCCTTGGCTGGCCAGCCTTTCTGCGATTTAGTACATCCATGCTTCTGCAACAGTTTATCCAGGAGAATAAATTGTTCACATAAGCATACCAGTGCAATCGATTCATTGTTAGGATAACCTTTAACCTTCATGATGAGCAAGTATTATATTTTCAGCAAATCTTCTAATCTGATGTGATTGTTTGCATTAGATTTCACTTTCTTTTTTTTTTTTTCTTTTTTTTAACTCTTGTGAACCCAAACAAGGCATATTTCCACTTGGATGCTTGTGGCTACTATTTTGGGCCCATATTTACAGGAAACTCTGTAAGGAGATGAGCGAGACGTTGGTTTAAGATTACATTTATACTTCTGCATGTCAGTACAGTGAGGGAATTCTAAAGTCTAACAGTCTGAAGTTATCAGAGTAGAAGACTTTCCGGCATCTATGGACCACTACAGTGAAAGGGTGGGATTTTGTTGTTAAACAGGTTTGTCAAGGGGATACAAGTGTAATGAGTTCATCAGGGCACATTCCATAAAAATACTTGTATAACAGGCACAGGAATGCAACATTGCGACGATGGGGCAGTCGTTGCAGCTGATAGTGTGGAATCTATTAGGTTGGAGCCCCCTTTTTGGACCTTGTCTAAGAGGGAGAATCAAGTGGTGAATAGACTAGCCCAGATAAAGCAACAATATTCAATGCATGGACGAATTATGGCTTTGTAAAGTTACAGGATACTCTTAAATGTCAGTAATTTTCTAGAATGGTAGAGGGGACCCACCTTTGCAGCAGCTTTTGCAACGTCCTCAATGTATTTGTTCCAATTCATGTTGCCTGTGAATATTAAGGCAAGGAGTTTGAACAAAGAGCTCTCAATAGGGTATTATTTGTCATGGCTATCGGTGGTTGAGAAGGTTTCTTGTAATTGTTAAAGGCAAGAAGCTTAGTCTTGGTAGCATCAAGTGTTACCATCCATTTACGGCTTGATTCCACTATGGACTGAAGGTCGTTTTATAAGGATTGAAAATCCATCTGATCATGGATCTGTCATTGCACTGCATTTTGGTGAAAAAAGGTTGGCTGAGGTTCCAGCATGATGCTCCTAATACAGTTGCTATACGACTTACGTTAGATGTTAGAGCAGGGCATGTTGTGATGTTATCCGAAGCAAGAGCTCACAAAATTTCACCCAAGTTGCCTTCATTCTTATGGCCATACTAAGTTCACATTCAGCATATCTATATAATTATAAAACTCTGGACCATCCAGGCTTGCTTGCTTGAAGCTTGTTTTTGACTATTGGATGATTCAATCTTCTAAAAAAGAGATGACAGGTGAATTTAACTAAAGCACTCAACTAGCATCTATGCAATGTTCACAACTTGCACTCATGCGAACACTCTAGATTGTCAAAATGTATTCACCCGAATTCAGCGTTTAATAGTTCTTAATTCCCTTTGTTCCCATAGCAATTGTTTGGTAGCTCTGAGGTAGAGGCTTTTCGAATCTCATGACCGGCAGAAATTGTTATTCCTACACTGTTGATTGCATAAGCATGAAACATAAGTATCTGTTGGTATAAAAAAGAATTAATACTTAACTTTATATGTGTGTGTATGGGCATGGCTCAGAGACTAAGTAATGAAGGTGGAGAGTTGTATGTTTTGGTTTCGATTCTAGCTGATGGCACCCAAGTCATATTTTCTTTTTAGTTTTAATCTCAATACTATATATTAGGTTCAATATAATAATCAAGAGAGATTGTCTCTATATTAATAAATATGTAATCAGCATGAATTAAAATGTCATATTTAAGCATATCTTAAAACTGGGCAACACCGGGCAGCTTGCTAGTTAACAAATAATATTTGATGGTGTTATTATTATTGCATGTTTAAAATTTATTAAACCTTGTGAAAAAATTTTGAATTGTTTGTAAAAAGAAATTTTAAAATATTGTATTGTTTGTAAAAAAAATTTTTAAATGTATTATTTGTAAAAAAAATTTTAAATGTATTATTTGTAAAAAATGTTTAAATATTGTATTATTTGTAAAAAATGTTTAAATATTGTATTATTTGTAAAAAATGTTTAAATGTATTATTTGTAAAATAAAATGCAAAGTATTGTATTTTCTCTTCTTTTCCAAGTTTAACCTTTCCTTATTTTTTTCTTTCAGATGTACAGAAGATGGTGGAGTGGTCAAAGTTTTACTGTGATAGCAAAATGCATCATGACTACTGTCTTAAGATAATATATTACATATATATTTTTTGGATTTTGGATTTTCTTCAATAGTGCTCAAAACCTGAGTACACTTGGTGATAGAAAATCTGATGGCAAGTAAGCCACCCAGAAACGTTTATATTTCATTCTAAAAGGAATTCATCAGCCTAAATGTAGCCTGACAAATTACCATGAGAATGAAGCATGTTCCTGTGTAGCATAGTTGCCATTAGTATATTTCTATACTACTAAGCTCTGCTCAGTATTTAAGCACTTTAAAGTAAAAAACCAAAAATATATACATATATTATCTTCATATACATACATATATATGTATATACATGTGGCAAGTGAGCTACATGGAAATATCAGTTTGCTTCCTAAAGAAAATGACATCGCCTAGCTAAATATTTTTATTCATGAGATAAGGTTAATATAGTCATGGAATTTCCATTCAAGTAAAAAAAGAAAAATTCCAGCGAATTTTTGCTCTCAATTTCATTTCATCTATTATCAGAATTACGGTTTCGATGAACTCTACTGTTTTCATTCCATACAACCTGAATGGCCGAATGAAAGTTAATTCATCCAGATTTTCCTGTCACATCTTCTGTAAATAGTCATCACATCTTTCCATTTTTTTTTTTTAAATAGAGATGTGAGCTGAATTTAAACCTTGTGTTTTTCTACCTTGAAGTGCTTTGCATGAAATATTCATTGAATTTGCTTTGTTATTATTTGTTGTTTGTATTCGTTCTTTGATGCATGTTTTGTGCTGTTGTAAAGCCTCTAGACTATTAATTTTATCTAAAAGAAAATAATAATCGATAAAAGCAAGCGTGTGTGTGCATATATTAATGTGATGAGTCTGTGTATATATCTATATATTAAAGTGATGTGTGTATGTATTTATGTTAAAGTGATGTGTGTATATATTTATATTAATGTGATGTGTGTGTGTATATATATATATTAATGTGATGTGTGTGTATATATATATATATATATTAATGTGATGTGTGTGTGTGTATATATATATTAATGTGATGTGTGTGTATATATATATATATATATATTAATGTGATGTGTGTGTGTGTATATATATATATATATATATATGGGTTATATATGAAATTAAGATTTGTGTGTGTGTATATATGAGATATATTACATTTTTATATATTTATGAGATATATTTTTATATGTATTTGATATATTAAATCTATATATATATATATATATATATATATATATATCTGCGGATACTAAATTCTCCAGGACTAGAAAGTTCATCCAGTAATATATATATATATATATATATATTACATTACATATAGTCACTGTTCACATAGATGATTTGAATGGCTGTGTATATTCTGTTTCAATGGATGATGTCATTATGTTACTTAATTATTTATGGCATCATAACATATATCCCACAATGTATCCACCTATTTTAGTGCATGAGGTCATTCCTTTATGATTTTTCCTGATGTCTGCTTGTTTTAGTGGAAAACTTGTGTCTGTGAAAAGTGACTGAATATGTTTACTACACGAACCATCTAGTTAGTATCCATTAGAGATTTCTATGTACGTATGAGTTGAGATATATTTCATATATATTTATTTATATATTTGAGATGTATTTCATATATATTTATTTATATATTGCATATATATTTATATATTTGAGATATATTGCAAATATGTTCATATATTTGATATATATTGCATATATATTTATATATTTGAGATATATTGCAAATATGTTCATATATTTGATATATATTGCATATATATTTATATATTTGAGATATATTGGATATATATTTATATATTTGAGATATATTGCATATATATTTATATATTGCATATATATTTATTTATATATTTGAGATATTGCATATATATTTATATATTTGAGATGTTGCATATATATTTATATATTTGAGATATTGCATATATATTTATATATTTGAGATATGTTGCATATATATTTATATATTTCAGATATATTGCATATATATATTTATACATTTGAGATATATTGCATATATATATATATATATATATATATATATATATATATATATATTCATTTATATTGCATTTATATATAGTATGTGATGTAATATGATATGTGATATATGTAAAAGAATTTATAAAAAAATTGTGAATAAGATTGAGAAATTATTTTTATAATTTACATTCCATAATGAAATGTCATCCAAATTTGCTTGCTTTGATCTCAGGGCTTTTAGAACGCGGAGAAGCAATTTGTTTCATATTTACGCCTTGAATTTGGGCAGAGAAATTTTCATATGTACATAACATCTTCATAAATCAATAATCATATATACATTCGTTTGAGATTTTGAGTAAAAGAAAAAATACATGTACACAATTGATTTTTATGTGATAACTAGCTGTACCCTCCTGGTGCTGTTGGAGTGTGAAAGAAACAAACGACTGACTTGTTTACAAAGAAATGAAAAATAATTTTGATTTTAATTTTGTAAACAAATTATTTTGTGAAACGGCAGTTTTTTAAATTTCGTTTTTGTACCTGATGTTAATGTATTGATAATAAATAACAAATGTGTGGTTTTTGTGGAAATAACAGGTTTTTAGATACTAATTTTTTAAAGAAGTTTAGAGAAATAACATGTGACATGATAACTTTCCTTTAATGTTTTAAAATTTTTAGATAAGGGAAAAAATCTCTACTCTTAATATTTTTCTTAGCAAGAATAAGTATTTTCAGAAAGAAACTAACTTAAAATGTAAAATATTTGTGTGAATAACACAGTGGATGGAGAAAATAAAAACAGGATAGTTCAAATCAAGTATCGATATGTCAGATTGCTATTTGAGTCTGACTTCAAAAATTATAGCAAGATAATTTGGTGTTTGTGTAGATTAGTGATGTTTTTAAACAAATGCATTTCAGGTGAAACATTATGTACTTATGCATCATGTCAAAATTAGTATAAATGATTCAGTAAAAATAGAATTTATCAAATTATCAAGTTTTATTGTGCAACTAATTCCATACAACAAATTGACTTATCTCCTTTGACTTAAATTAAGGGTCCACGATTTTTTTTACACAAAAAATGTCAGAACGTGATTGTGGATTTTTTTTTTTTTTTTTTTTTTTTTTTTGCTAATAACATATTCTAGTACATCTTCTACTGGATCAATGTTTTATTTTTAGAATTTATAATAATTTGTACGTAATATTGTTTTCACCTGAAATGAGTTGGTTGTTTAAAACATTACACAAGCACTGATAATTTTATATATACGATAAAGGACGTATTAAAATATGCTCTTCTAATTAAATATCGGAAAACAGTTTAAGATATAAATCGATTTATAGAAATCCAGAGAATGATCGATTTATCAGCTAGTCTACTTTTTTTTCTTTTTTTTTTTTTTTTTGTCAGTCAGTATGGTATCGTGGGGCATAAATAGATTATGAAATTGTTCGGCCGAATTTTAAATCTCATTGAATCTATCATATATTCCTGCCCCAAACTATGGCTAAAATGGCAGCTTATATCTAATCAAACTTGATACTATTGTATTTCAGCATTAAATAATTTGAAAAAATTATGAGTGTTCATTCAGAATAACGAAAATCAAAAAATGTAATATTAACTAAACGCAATGTTATCTACTTAAATGTCATGTTGAAATTAGTAACATATTACTACATTAGTACATAAAACATTTGCTTTCACTATCCAACAATTATTTGAAATCTCTTTGCTTCAGGTCTATTTTGTTATTGAAGCGGAATTCAAAAATTGAAACATTCAATTTCAAATGAAACCAATGCTATCTACTGAATTGTCATAATATTGAACAAAAATTATGAAAAACGATAAGGTAGACGATTAGTTATTAATGGAAATAGTTTTTTGTAGATAATTAGCAAAAATTGAGTTTTACAAAAAAAAAGAAAGAAAAAAGAAACCAGAAAGTTCTAATTGTAATAAAAGGGAGGTAAATCTTTTTTGAAAACTGAAAATCTTTGGCAAATTTAACAAAAAAATTAATTTTCATTAATAATTAATTTTCTACGTTATTGTTGTTTTTTTTTTTTTTTTTTTTTTTTTTTTGTAAATTTTTAAAATATTGTCATGGATGCGACATGACAATTCAGTAGATACCATTGGTTTCACTTGAAATTCAATATTTAAATTTTCGAATTTCACTACAATAATGAAGATGAATCCTGATTTCATGCAGTTACCTTCCTTGCTATCATGAAAAACTCTTCTAGTTATTCAAATAAAACTTGCAATTTTCATTAATAATTTTCTACTTTTTCATTTTTTTAAATTTTTAGATATGTTACTAATTTCGATATAACAATTAAGTTGGTCTCATTGCTTTTAACTGAAATTCATTTTTTTTTATTTTCGTTGTCATTCTGAACAAGCACCCAAATTATTACTAAAATAAATTGACTTTTAACTGTTTTGTTACGCTCACTGTGCATGTAGTTTCCGTTTAGCTAATAATTACACTTCATGTTCTTTCATTTGACTAAAATTGATTTGCTACAGTTACTACTTATAATAATTATCTCTTTCTTTGTGAATGTTTTTTTCTTTTATAAGGGAGTCACCACTTATCAAGACCTGAAGGCCACTCGAGGATAAGGGTTAATGTATGTAAGGTGGTAGTCTAGTAATCATAATTGATGTACGTTGGATACAATTAGATTATTTAAGAAGACCGTTCTACAAGAATTTGTTTACATTAGACTTGAAGGCTACCATAAACTCTAGTCTGCCGGGAAGCAGGCCAATGGAATAGTGTCCCATGGACAGGCAGTTCTATGAAAGAAGTTGTGTTTGTGGAATCTGGGTTTAAATTTAGGCACAGATAGAGAGTGGGAGAAACTGTTGATAGTGGTTGTAGCTAGTCAAGTGTTTTTAGATGGTGTCTAGTTGAGCAGGGAATAGTGTATTTGCTGAGAATGTTATGTATGTTAGTTATGCATTTTTGTAAAAAGAAAAAAAACTTTTGATATTTTTCTTTAACAAGAGTAATTTTGCAAATATTTTATGCACTGATTATTAAAAAGGTATGAATTTGAAACCTCCCCTCTCCTCACTGTGGGTAAAACAGCAATGTTTTATTTAGAGTGTCTTTCCAAGTTCATTTTTTAGATGGCAGGAGTTGTCTAACTTGTCATCTGATTTCCAATGTGTCAGCATTGATATAAAAATGATGATAATAAAATAACATAAAAAGGGTTGATATGTAGTAAAGCAGATAAACCAAAGCAAAGATAATTAGTTTTGTCAGAAGACATATTTTTTTAATGTTCATGATACTGTGCCTTCATTTCATTCCGAACGCAATATAATGTACAGTTGGTAATTTCTACACATATACACACACACATATATATATTATGTATAATGCACATAGGCATTCTGACATAATTGAAGTAACGAAAGATACCTTCATTATAATTGATTAAACTAGCTTCCATCTCTTTAAAATAAGCACCTGTCTAGACACATAATTTTAAGAAAAAGTCCCCTAAAACATTTTTCCTTTTTATTTATTTATTTTTTTTCTATTTTGTTTTCATTTTCATTAAATGACTGGCCTCAAGTTAGAACAGAGGTTTATTTGTCTCCTGGCGACGTCTTTTTAGACTGAAACAGTAGATTTATGTTAATGGTGATTTTGTTTACCTAAATGGAATAAAATAATATACTTATTTCATGGAGCATTATCAATAACCTTCTTGTTAAAATTCAATGGTTTTTACTTTTGGATATTTTTAACATAGAAAATATGTATATAGATATATAGATAGATATAGATAAACGAATGAATCTTAAGGACTATAAAACACATGTCCATAAATAATCAATATATATCTATGCTCTATAATAAGTAAAAGATTTTTTTTTATTCTTATTACTTTGAAGTTTAAAAGATTTCGGTTTATTTTTATCAACATTTTTCCTTCATCAAATTTTTTATTCCTAAGAAAACAAAAAACTCTTCGACTGTTCACCCCACCCCCGAGAAACATATATTATTTGTGTCCGAGTTGTTTGGTGAATTTCTGCTATTCACTGAAACACGTATAAGGCATGAATGCATCCTTGCAGTCATTCAGTTTCCATTTTTATAATATTATTGCATAGCTCTACAAAAACATTTAGAACACTATTAAATTATATGCTAATAAATAACAACTTTATATTGAATTATATTAATTTGGTTATATATATATATATATATATATATATATATATATATATATATTAGTTATGCATTTTTTATGAAATGTCTTACGTGTGTTCCATTGAATAGTGGAAGCCAACCAAACAACTCTTTAGAGACATGTATTTTACTCAAAAAAAAAAAAGAAAACGGAAATTTTTTTATATGAAATGAAAAAAGATTTAGAGAAGAAAAATATAAATAAAAGAAAATCAAGATATTTAAAGTCTGTAAAAACATTTAAAGAAAAAAAAAAAAACATTTATTGCAGTATTTATACCCCCCCCCCCTTCTTAAAAAAAAAAGTTGAATTCAAAACACATAAGGAAGCCATCTTATGTTGCCATATTTATTTTTATATAATATATGTGTGTGTTTGTTTGTGTTGGGAGAAATAAGCCAAAGTGTTTAATTGCATTTATAAGAATGTAATGTATTTTATGCTATATCATGCTACAGAACCCATTTCACATAATGGTTAAAGTGTTTTTTAATAGGCTGGGAGACCAGGGTTCGATCCTCTGTTGAGTTGTACCAAAGACTAATTAAAAATGTTTGGTGCTCTTTGTTAAACACTCAGTATTATAAGGTGAGGGTAAGCGAATCAATCCACAAATAAGTGTTCTCCCCTAAGTCCCGATGTAGTGGCCAATGAAGAGGTAGATTTCAGATTTTCTTCAACTAAGATCAGTCACAATAGCTGTTAACCACTGATTCCTCATTGGTAGCGACCCTTGGTTGTCACTGAAATTGGGGGGGGGGGGGCAATAAGCCTCCCCAAGGTCCCAGTCCCTTTCACACCTATCCAGTGGATGTCTGCTGGTTAGTGTTTTCTCTCCTCGGGTTTTTCCATCCTTCTTGATCCTCTACGACATTTTTGTGTGTTGCCGACTTCTTTTTTGGGAGGAGGGGAGTAACTTAGAATTATATTCAGTTTTCTTGATTCCATGTGGTGTTACTATTATTGTTGGAAATCTATTTTAAGAAAAATTTATTATGTATTGTTTGTTATGAATTTGGAAGGGGGAGTCAGTCAAACTTTTTCTTTCTTTCATTGGGCATTTTCATTTTTAAAATAAATTTTCCAATAAAGGGCAATAACCAAAGAAAGGCAGCAATATCATTTTTTTTATGCCAGTTTTATCAAATTTTGACACATATTTTCATATCCTTCCGCTTTTTTTTTTTTTTTTTTTATTTTGCTCCTCGTAATTTCATGACAGATGTAAGCATGCTTTCTTGCACAGGCGGCTCAGAGTCCTGCACCAGTTTTAAAGTTCAATTACCCAAACGATACAACAAAATAAAGACTATAAACAACACAACTTGAAAGCAATAATCATACACCCTGTAAATATGTCGGGTTAGAAATCTTTTGAATATTCTTCTTCTTTTTATGACACTTATGCATAAATGTACGCATCCAACATGCATCCAAAACACATTTAATAACTTCTATTATTTGGATTCTTCGGACTACTGTTCTCATCTTGAATGTTATTTTTACAATGTTTTGGTTGATGTAACCTCCGACCTTCTTCAGGGATATCTTGCCGAACTCCACAAGGACATGTGACATAGTGGATAAAGTACTTGGTAAAATTCAGTTGTAAAGGTAAACTCTTTTGGAAGTAGAAGGTTCAATCCTCAATTAGGGCTACACTCAAAATACAACTGAGAATTATTTAGGACTTCTACCCAGCCATGTCTGATTGAATGAGAGCATTCTACACTCGTAGACTAAATAAATGGTTCTATTCAAAATTCCCGAATGTGCAGATTCCTCGAGTTTGACAAGTTACGACTGAAAATGATCAGGGGTTACATTGACTGAAACATTGTGAAAATGACGCTCAAGATGAGAACAGTAGTTCAAAGAATACAAATAATCAATCCTCATCTAAAAAAAATTCAGAAACATAACGTTTCATAATTTTCATACCGTTTAGAGAAAACGAGCCTCACTTATAACTAATTTGAAACTTAGTTTTAAAATGAGCCTATAGACTATAAAAACTTTGAAACTTAATTCATTGTAAAAACGATTTTTTTCATTTTTTGTTTTTGTTTTTTTTCTCTCAAATAGACACTGGGTGTTATGTTAAATTAAAAATGTACCACTTGTATTTAGGGCCCATAAATGAGGGTTTATTTTCGAAACAATTTGTATTTGAAATGAAATGCATCGTTGAAAGTATGAAATTTAAAAAATTTGTTTTTTCATATTCAATGATAAACTGAAGTAATATATTTTTTTTTTCATTTGTTAGCAAAAGCTTTAGAGTCTTAATGATTGGTCTGAATTGCAAACATATAAACAATGTATCAAAACTAAAACTTATATGTTCAAACAAATTATACTTTATAAAGTTTTATAATTTTGAGTAATTAAACTTTGAAACAGTACAGGACTTAATGGAAATGTCCAAGATATATTTCCTTCATTTAATGGGAGAGGAGGGATGCCAACATTTTCCCGCCTATTTTCATCTTTTTAAAAACATTTTTTAGACTGCCATTTTTACCAAATGATTTTTTTCTTATTTTATACTTTTTTCTTTACATTTTTTTTTTAAACTAGTGTTTCTTTTTTTCTTTCTTTTTTTTTCTTTTATTATTTTTTGTGTGTATTTTTGCAAGGTTTTATAAACTTTATAATATGATTTCTTTGTAAAATAATTTGTCTTCATAATAAAACTTTTTAAAAAAATAAAACAAACGCTTTTTCGTTTAATATTTTATTGTATTTAATATTTAAATTGTATGCTCATGGTTGAGGAACACATGGATTCCAACACAGACTATGGAATAGTTTCAATTATGTTGGAATAATGTTAAGGAAATGTATAAGCACTCCTCTCCAGCTAAGTAGGGGTGTGTAGCAAATGTGTTCAATTAATCGTTCATGAACATCGAATTTAAAGATAATGTTGACATTCTGTAAAACGGACAATCTAAAAAGACATTGCAAAGGCTGCTGCAAATAAAGTGGGTTCCCTCTACTGTATTTGAAAATTATTCCCACCAACATTGATCATTTTCTAGTGATTCCATTTACAAGGATCGACTCTTTTCAAAAATGTTAATACAAAAATATAATACAACCATAAACAGTGTCTCCTGTATCTCTACAAGGCCACCATTCATCCATGCATGAAATATTGTTGCCATATTTGAGCTGGTACATCGACCTCTAATTTCTCTCTCTCTTAGACAGGGTCCAAAAAGGATTCGCCTGCACTGTCAAAGTTTCAACCCCTGTCTCATCGACACAATGCTGCATCTCTGTGCCTGTTTTACAAGTACTTTGATGAAATATACTCTGATGAACTCATTGCACTTGTACCCCCTCCACATGCATACCCCCGACAAACCTGTTTAGCATGAAAATCTCATTTCTTCATTGTAGAGGGCCCTAGATGCCAGAAAGCCTTTTACTCTTAGAGTTGCTTCCTTCAGATTGCTAGACTTGAAATTTCCTCCCTGTTACCTGTTTCCCTAACTGTACTGACTTTCAGTGCTTTACTTGTTCTAACCAAAAGTCATAGATGAATCCTGAATCGCGATTCCTTGGTTTATGACACTGAAACTTTAATACTAGCAAGAATACCCACCTTGGATGGTTCGTTATGCAGTCTAAACATTGATCATTTTCTGGCGATTCTACCCTTTTCAAAAATGTTAACACAAATGTTAACACAAAAATATGATATGACCATAAACAGTGTCTCAATATGTACTTTGCAAGACAGCAAATATTAGAAAGGGAGAGGCATTACGTCACCTTAACCCAGCAGGAAGTGTGAGAGAGAGGAACAAAATTTTAAAATTGCTATAGTCTGGAAGGATTTCTCCATTACTGTCTGAGAGCAGAATTAACTAAGTATATCAGCTGAACAGGCAGTACACTTTGGAGCCATGCATTTATGCTAAACTAGCCTGGGTGCCTGGCATTGCCCAGGTGTTTGGAGGTGTGTGTAAGGGTGTTGGTTGAGCAAAAAAAAAAAAATTGGTAGTAGGCGGGCAGACTCCAAACCCATAATGCGAAGGAGAAAAAAATATGACCTGATATCTTTGCCGTTGTGTCCATGGCCCGACCGAACGTTGAGAACGCCTAAATTAAGCGAAGTCAATCGAAAAGAAAAGATGACTTACAAAAAATGGTGATACAAAAACTGACCCCCTCCTTGTATAAAACTGAGTTGAGGGTGAAGGAATTAATGTTTTTGGCCAATTTTATGATATTTGCCGTCCGAGACGTCAAACTTCAAAACGATACCAGTCTCGTGAGGATCCGTCACGTGTGTCGAAAGTTCTTGGCAGACATACAAACACATATACATACACACATTTTCGCTTTTATATATATAGATTATGTATTTTTAGGAGGTCTGTTAATTATCTATTTGTTTGTGCATTCATTCTCTAACTTCTTTAGCTGTGTATTTCTTTTATTTAACTGTCTTATTTATCAGACTCATGACCGTCTAGTTAATGTCTATTTTAACGGCATGCTTGTCTAATTTCTGGATGTGTGTGTGTGAGAGAGAGAACATAGAATAATGCACATGCCGACATACCTATCTTCTGCTGGTGTTTCTTCTAGGAGGATTCGCTGATCATCTTGAGTGAAGCTGCAAGATATGGACCCAAGACAAAAGGTTTTTATCACAGCAGACTGGAGTGAATGGCGATCTTTTTGCTTGTGGTTCCATTTGACCCCCCCCCCCTCGTCGCCTCCTTATGGGGAGACTTGCTTTAACAAATCTTGTCTTTTCAATGTTCTGAACCCAACTCAACTAAAATTAACTAAGTTACTCAAAACCGGAACCCCTAACATGTAAGATTTGGTCCCCATTCGCAAACCTTTCCTATGCAACTTGATCGGTCACAGAGTTTGATTCATGTCACAGCATAACCGTTTGACCCTTCTGCACCTGCAATGGTCGCTCCTTATTGTTTCCCACAATTCAACTTTGTTATTTTGCTATATATATATATATATAGAGAGAGAGAGAGATAGCTGAATAATGCTTTCTAGTCGGCGTTACTCGGCCATTACATAACATTTAGCTAGGTTGTAACTTGTTGCATTAGGAAGGTACATTTGCAAAGCCAATTTACAAGAAAAAAAACAAATATGCTTGGTTCTTCTTCACACATATGGACACATACATACACACACACACACACACACACATATTAAATTGATAATTTGATGAGAGATACAGTAGGAGAAAAGAGGGATAAAGTTGTATGGGAAATTAGTTGCTTGTCATAGAATAGGTTTGCCTGCTTGCACTATGGTCTCTACCAAACAACTCTGTCAATATTTGATCTACAGACTTGAAACGATATATAGGAGATTTGGACCTATGTAACAAATTCCATTTGGTTTTTACCTAGTAAAAATAGCTGCTAAGAAGTAAAAATTGGAACTTGGCAGGTGTAAGTTGACTAAACATGTTACTTCTACACAAGCACAAATATACATTTATACTTTTAACAATGTTATTTTTTAAAGATTTTATATGCATATGGATTTAACTTGGATGGTAAAGAATAATGCTGGAGAGCTATATGCTTTGGTTTCGATTCTAGCTAATAGCACCCAAGCCATATATTTATATATTTTTGACTTTTTAAATCACTACTACAATCAATAGAGAATTGGATTTTTAATAATAAATATCAAATCTGTATAAATCAAAATATATTTAAGTGTATTTTACGAACAGGCAATGCCAGATGGCCTACTAGTAATATATAATAATTTTTTTATACCTACAGACAATACTATTTCATTTTTTTATTTTTTTTTATTTTTCTTCCTTTGAAGATTGTAATGCCGGGTATGGGGCAGCCAACCCAGCTGCCAACATTGCCCCGCTTTTTTATTGAAACCAACCGAGAGCTCTTTTTAGTATCCTCGCTGTTCCCTTAAGTGCAATTGTCTGAATCTCTTTTGCACTTGTTTCACCAGGAATATTAGTTAGGTAGGACTTCAGGTTCTTCTTCATAAGTCCTGTGGCACCTATGATAACTGGTATGATCGATATCCCCTTTAGGTTCCAGTTTCTTTTCATATCATACATGAGACCTTGGTATTTGGTCTGTTTCTCTCTTTCAGCTCTGTTAAGACCACCATCATTAGGAACACTCACTTCAATCAAGGTTGCAACTCTCTCTGACTTATTCCATATAACTATGTCAGGTTTCATAGCAGCATTTTCAAGGTAGGTAGCTGTAGGGATTACATGGTCGTAATGTATGGTATATAAATCATTTCCAACTGTTTTTTCAGATTGATGTTCCCAGGACTTGCTGCTACACTGTATGTTTAATTTTTTACAGATGATCCAGTGGAGGTACTTGCATACTCCATCATGTCTCGCTGTATAGTAGCCGTCCCGTAGAAGAACTTTGCAACTTGATATCAGATGACCAACACTTTCCAATTCTGTGTGGCAGAATCTGCATTTATTGTCATTACTGATCCCTGCCATCTTCTTGAATGCATTGGTCATCAATCCCTGGTCTTGGGCAGCCATTATGACCCTTTCCTGATCGTGGTGGAGGGATCCTCTTTTGAGCCAGTCCAAAGAACCTTCTTTATCTATGTATTCCCGAGAAAGTTCCCCCAGAAAATACTTTGCATGCTGATGTTGTTCCCATTCTTTAAGGTTCATCTGTTGAAAGGTCTCGGTATATTTCTGCCGGCTCTTTCTTGCTATTTCTGTGGCACACTTGTTTGGTGTTTCGTCCTCATCTGAGAGACAACTATGACCAAAATGTTTGGCCAGCTGGGTGACTGATGTTGTTCTGCTGGCTCTTGTCTCTTGATGTTCATATACTATTGAGAGGGTGTCATTCTGGGAGCTTCTCAGATACTGACCGGTGCTCACAATAGTTGCCCTATGTTGATGATTAATCTCTGAGAATCCCAGACCTCCTTCTCCCCTGGGCACATACAGCCTTGGTAGACACTGATTTCTATATATTATTTTATGAAGCGTTAGTAGCTTCCGTGTCTTTACATCTAGCCGGTTGATGTATTTTTGTGGCCAGTCAATGATACCAAAGCTGTATGTTATTACTGGCATAGCAAACTGGTTTATGGCAGTAATTTTATTTTTATTGGTGAGCTAGGTTTTGCATATTTTCCTCACCCGGCATACATATTCTTTACTAATCTTCTCCCTCATCTTGGCATGTTGTATGTTCTCGTTTTCCTCAATGCCAAGGTACTTGTAAGGCTCATGCTCTTCTAGATCCCTGATGTCGATGTTTTCATTAAGCTGCATATTTTCTGTGTGGGTCTTCTTCCCAGCTCTGAGTGTACATTTGGCACATTTATCAAGGCCAAACTTCATTCCGATGTCACAGGAGAATGTGTGTACTACCTGCAGAAGGTGGTGCAGATCGGTGTCAGAGCTAGCATACAGCTTAAGGTCATCCATGAAGAGCAGATGGTTTATTCTCTTGCTTGGATCTCGATGGCGTCCCTGACTCAAATTGTAGGCGCTCTGATTTTTATTCAGGAGCTTGCTTAGTGGGTCTATTGCCATACAGAAGAGTAAGGGAGATAAGCTATCACCTTGGAATATTCCCCTTTTGATTTTTACTTCAGGGATGATGGTTTTTCCTCCATTGTGATTTAATGATATTGTAGTTTTCCACATCTGAAGGTGAGCAGCCATTGTTTTTCTAATTACCGGGTGGACTTTGTATAACTCAAGGCACCGAAGTAGCCATGAGTGTGGCACACTGTCAAATGCCTTCTGGTAATCAATCCATGCCATGCTCAGGTTTTTGTGTCTCTTCCTACAGTCTTCTAGGACGGTCTTGTTGATTAATAGCTGGTCTTTGGTACCGAGGCATTTTCTTCTGCACCCTGTCTGCTCTTTTTCAAGGTAGGTCCCAGAAGATAGATGGTCATATATACCATCGGCTATCAGACCAATGAAAAGCTTGTAGGTAGTTGTAAGGCAGCATATTGGCCTGTATTTATTTGGCCGTTGTGTCTCCTTGGTCTTGGGTATGAGGCTGGTGTCCCCCTCTGTCAGCCAGGGTGGTGTTGCTTCTTCATCTCTTAGCATCCTGCTGAAGCAATCACTGTAGTGGGGGTGGAGTGCAGTCAATTGCTTCAGCCAAAAGTTTTGGACATTGTCGATGCCAGGTGCTTTGTGGTTGGATAATTGTGCCAGTTTTCTTGTTATCATACCAGGAGTTATGACTGGTTCTGGCATCTGAGGCTTGGTTTCATTGAGCCTAATAATATCTTCAATCCACTGGGCCTCTTGATTATATTTACCTTCTGTTTCAAATAGAGGTCTCCAGTAGTTTTCCAAGGCTTCCTCTGCAGGTGGACTATCTACAGTAATGGTGTCCCTTATCAGCTGCCTGTAAAAAGTCCTTTGGTTTGTTTTAAACTACCTATTTTGAATCTGGGAGTTGATCTTGTTCTCCTGGTTTTTAATTCTCTGGGAAAGTGCTGGTATTTTTCCTTCCAACTCCCTAGCTGTATTATGTAATTTCATGTGTATGCAATCATCGGTGCAGGAAATGATAAGTGCTACTGGTTGGGAGATTTTAACCCAGTCAACAAAGACAACCTTGGCTTTGTTGGTTAGTGTTTTTCCTCTTAGCCACTGGGAATTAACCTTTGAATGGAAGTGAATTTAAACACTTATGAAGTAATGTATGTGGGATTGTCATAATCAACAGCCATGAGAGTATTCAACAAATAGAAAGTTTAGAATGATGCATGTACGTGAATTGCTCTCTCTTTTCTCAATTCACTAAATAGGGCTCAATTTTAATTTTTCTTAAAGAGCTTTATAACTATAGTATTTTTTCAATACATATTAATAATTTTTATAACTACAAACACTAGTGTTTCATGCTTATGCAATAATTAGTGCAGAAAAAGAAAATCACTGTTTGTTGGGCGATTCAGGTCCAATCAACAAAGCCAACCTTAACTTTATGGGTTAGTGTTTTTCCTCTTGGACACTAAGGAAACCATTTAATTTAATGTTAATCTCACTTTTGTTATATAAGAGAATTGTGGTTAAGGTGATATACACCATTAATGTGATGACAACTGCTAACATGAATATTACCAACATCATAGTCCCAACCAATGTCATATTTGCTAACATTTAAAATTCTTATGTCAGATTCTTTTACAAATTCACGCATCCTTTTTTATGCAGATTAGCAAATATATATTCCTTCTTGCATATTTTTGGCTAGGCTGTATTGTATAATTGTAAAGGAAGTACATTCAATAAAGAAATATTTTGTTTCAATCTTTCAAATAATAATCAGTCCAGTTCAGAACCCTTCTTCAAACGGTCATCTTCCCAGTTTCTGCTGCTTACTTTTGTTATAAAATACTTTTACACTTCTCTATCTATGACAACATTTTACATAAACAATTATGCTTACAAGGTTTCTCCAAATTAGTTGTATATCATAATAGTATTTACAAATTTATTACACTAGCAAAAATATTCTCTCTTTGATCAAGTATTTTTGCTAGGATGAGAGGATTACATAATTATAAAAGAACTACATACAGTACATAGTGTGACATTCCTAATACCGGGCATCACCAGATTACCTTGCAATCAAATGCCACCATTGTCTTATTTCACTTCTTCATATAAGCAGATGGAGCTTTTGGAAATTTTAAGTCAGATGATAGAATTTGGCCAATCAAATTAACGTTTTTCGTTTAATGTATAGGCGGAAATTCATGCCGAGATCCAACTCAAGAAAAAGAAATTACTTCTGAAGCAGTAACGGAGACGAAACAAAGTCCCTTCATGTTAGCATCGTTGAGGGTAAAGAAAGAAGTGGAAATGAATCACATTGAAACACTTAATATCTGACGGACAGGAAAAGGCAGATGCAAGAAATGTAAAAGGTGTGTTTTGAAATTAATCAACCGTCTAGATGAGAATTTTATGAATACTTGAACTTTCCTATTAGGTTGGTGTAAAAATAATGTCGTTTTTGACGTTCAACTTCATGTCAAAAAACATTATTTTTGCACCAAACTAATACTTCCGAATTGGATGTCACAAGGCCTTACGTTTGGAGTTGCTAATTCCAAACAGAAAGAAATGGAAAGATATTTTATTTCAAACTGAAATAAAATTATGAACTTGGTCCAGCTCAATTTGGAAGTTAGCATCTTCCCACAACGACACCCTGCAACACGAGATCGTTGTGTTTTTGTGAGTCATGGATTTTACTTAATTTTTGCAAGCTGTGGATCCGACTAAACCAAGTAAAGCACAAGGCCTCAAGTTTTTGCAAGTCGTGGGTTTCCTTCTTTAGTAAGGAAAAAGAAAACAATAAAAAGGAAAAAAGAAATGAGGAAAAAGAAAAAAAAGAAAACACTATGGATGGCATGAGGTCATCATATGTGAATTAATATTCCTCGTATGGATTTAACCCCAGTGGAAAGGTTGCTGACGAATTCATTTTCATTCTCTATTTCTTTCAAGGTGCTCTCCTGTTAAATATCTTACGTGATGCTTTTAATGGCTGCTGGCTCAGCCTAAATGACTTTGGAACTGATGCATTTGGATGATTTCAATTTTGTTTGACTTTCACTTTGATATTCCGGCTCAATGATTAATCCTCCTGACTGAGGAAATTATTTGACTGTCAGCTTTTAATGCTTTGAGAATTTTAGTCACGTCGCACTATCCTGCAATTGAGAATTTTAAGAGACTTTCATTTTTTTTTTTTTTGCCTTTCTTTTCAGTTCCGTTGAGTTGTTGATTTTATATAAAAAAAAAAAAGTAAAGACAAACCACAAACCTATAAAATTTAATTCTCTGAATTTGTGTCCTCCTTTCCATTTTTTTGCATTTGTTGAACATTTATGCTTTTTACTAACCTGCCAATCTCACTGTCTTCTTGTAAACAGGAAGCTCCAGAGGCATATAAGCATATTAGCCCCGACCAGGCTTGATATCATTTGAAGATTTTCCCCACCGGTTTTTGTTTGGTGGGATAGAGCTGGGTGGCACATTTTCAGTGGTGGACTCCCCCATCCTTGATTAAACTGCAAAAGAGCAGATCTACATACCAATCCATGCATGGATTGAAAATAACCAGAGCGCTCAATACTGGATTGGAAATGTAACAGTAGCTAAAGTAAAATTGTTTGGAACTATTAAAATAATTTCCAACATTATTGATAATGTTGAACTATTTATTTACTTATTATTGCTTATGTTTGAAAAACGATGTAAATCTATGACATCAACTACACATATTGGTTTTAAGTTCTATTTATAAGAAAGTCCAAAGTTGAAGATCTCAAGGTCTCGGTTTCAATTTTTGGTCATGATATTCACTTTATTTATTAGGAATTTATTATTTACTATTAGGGTCATCATTCCTAAAATATAATTAAGATTTGTAATATTTCGAAATGAGACAAATTTTGCGATGTACGCAGTTTCTTCAATAAGCTTCTAAATTTTTTTTGTACGGGCACTTTTATTGATCGTATACACATGAAACTCTAGTCCCTTTCGAAGTAATCTCCTCTGGCTGCAATGCACTTGTTCTAGCGTTTCAACTACTTCTGGAAGGCCCCATGAATGTCCTTTTTATATGAGTGTGTCAAAGACCCTCATCACAGCGTCTTTCATCTTATCAATTGTCTCATAACGACAGTCTCTAACGTTTTCCTTGAGCTTAGGGCAGAACCCAAAATCGCAGGAAGTAAGGTCTGGACTATAGGGAGGTTGAGGAACTGTCTTCATGTCCATCTTGGTCGAATAGTTTGTGAGAAGTATGAAATTGTGGACTGGTGCATTCACGCAAATCTTCTATATTTTCAGTTATTCACGAATAATTATGTGTATAGTTCCCACACTGACATGAAACTGTGCACTTATTGTCTCTATAGACACACGACAGTCCTTACCTATGAACTTCTTTATTTGACCAATCAACTCTGGTGTTCTGACTTCCTTACTCCACCTACACCTCTCAAAATCCCTCACACCTACCTTTGTTGAATCTCTTATGCCACTCAAAATTCATTCAAGCAAGATTTTCCAAAAAACAGTCTTAAGCATTAGGTTTCTGCGGCATTTTCCCAAGTTTAAAATAGAATTTCATTGCATATCGTTCTTTAAAGTGTCCTTATGTCCGGATTGCATTTTTTAAATTCATCAACTGTGACAATCAAGTATGGTGTATTCCAATTCTTGTTGTAGCTGTTAATTTGAACCTGAAGTCATAAAAATAAGTCAGTCATTTCATAAGTAATAGTAATATAGAATTTTTATGAGTCTATAACAATTTTAAATGCCTATACAAAAAAAAGTCTGGAAACTTATTGAAGGCATCTTGTGTTTATTATGTTTAAAAACAATTTCCTAATGTATTTATTTTAAAAAAATGGTGACAAACGTACACAAAATCCTTTTTTGTTATTTTTTTTTTAATTTAAGAATTTGAAACTTTCTGTATATGTTTGTTCTATTTTTTGCTAACATGGGAGGATTGTATCATGAGAAACGAACATATACTACACTACCAAAACCCTTCCTAAAAAAAAAAAAAAACGGTGGTAATGCTTGGAAGGATGATATGACAACACAACTAATACTAAACTATCACCCGCCCCCCTGAAAAAACAGAATTTTATTATGATAAACGAGCATCCCCTACACCCAAAACAAAATAGAGATAATACCTGGGAGAGTGGTATCATGACAACAGAACGGATATAACGCAATCCCTACTCCCTAAATCGAGCATTGAAAGGTTGTGTAATTCATAGAAGTAATAGTATAGTTTTATATTTACTTAGATATTAAATCTTCATTGGTAATAGATTAAGTATTTATATACGGTATTTTATAAATATATATATTAGATGTACTTTCCGTGATTCAATGAAGTTATTTTAGTTTTTAGTTTTTATTTGATTATGCATTTTTATACTTACACAGGAAGACATACAGGCAGGCAGATACATAAAAGACAAGGCCATCAAACCAGATATTGTTATATGGAACAAGCTTGAAAGAACTGCACTCATTGTCGATGTCACAGTCCCAAATGATTTCGGCCTTAATAGAGCTGAACGGGAAAAGATAACAAAATATCAGGACCTAAAAAATGATCTAAAAACGACATGGTCTCTGAAAGAAAGAAATATTATACCGGTTGTGATAGGAGCAACTGGCTTAATAAAAAAGAATCTTCATTAATACTTAGAAACAATCCCTGGAAGACCAAGATGTAATGAAATACAGATAGCAGCCATAAAGGGAACAGTATCTATTCATAAAAGAGCCCTCGGATATAAATTTAAATCATAACGGAATCAAGTGTTAGCTCCAGGAAGGAGCCCCCTTGATCTCTTAAAACTTACTGAAGTAAAATACAAAAAAAAAAAAAACAGAAGAGACTTCCATTTGATGAGGAAAGACCCCTTGTAGCCGGGCAAGATCAGGGCTTAATCACAAATGGATTTAAAAGAATGGCTGGCCTACAAACAAATGGCCAGTGTAGGTTTTGCCACTCAGCGATTGAAAGCCCAAACCATTTAATGTCTGCATGCCCAATCTTATTGGCAGATGGCCATTACACTGCTTGTCACAACAAAGTATGTAACTACCTTCATTTGAAGATTTGTGGAGAGATACAACTTGACGGATCAACGAACATCTGAGAACATGAACCACCACTGATAACATCAAACAGAAAAGTGACCGTGTTCTATGACAAAGACATACAGGCAGGCAGATACATAAAAAACAAGGCCATCAAACCAGATATTGTAATATGGAACAAGCCTGAAAGAACTGCACTCATTGTCGATGTCACAGTCCCAAATGATTTTGGCCTTAATAGAGCTGAACGGGAAAAGATAACAAAATATCAAGACCTAAAAAATGATCTAAAAACGACATGGTCTCTGAAAGAAATAAACATTATACCGGTTGTGATAGGAGCAACTGGCTTAATAAAAATGAATCTTCAGAAATACTTAGAAGCAATTCCTGGAAGACCAAGATGTAATGAAATACAGATAGCAGCCATAAAGGGAACAGCATCTATTCTTAAAAGAGCCCTCGGATATAAATTTGAATCATAACAGAATCAAGTGTTAGCTCCAGGAGGGAGCCCCTTGATATCTTAAAACTTACTGAAGTAAAATAAATTAAAAAAAAAAAAAAAAGGGAATTGAATGCCTACTGGAGAGAACTTGAATGCCTACAAGACACTATCTGCGAACGTCTAAGTTTTCTCTGTCAGAACAACCTAGCATGTGGATACTTTTTCCTACAAGTAAACCCTGACTAAATATTCAAAATTACATAGTATTCGTGACCCAAATAAGATCTCCTTGGTATGGCTATCCAACACTGGCTTTTACGAGAAATGGTGCACCTTATCCAAGTGATGTTATCTTAAGTAATAACATGAAGTCGGATACCCCACCAGACTAGATGAATTCTTGTTCTAGAATCCAGTAAGACCAAGAGACCACCAGAAAGATATACTATAACATATTTAAATAATCAATTTTGGGAGAGGAAAATTATGTTTATAACTTCTTTACTAACTCAGTGTTTGAGATGTAAAGAACTTTAATGCAAACTAGTGGGATCTATGGAAATTCCACAGGGGACTGATTCATATGTAATATATTGATGTTGGCATTCTGTAGATATTCAGTGTAAATGGAGACGCTCTGATATTATTGCAGCTATTTTGTGGAAGCTGCAAAAGTACTTATCCAAGCTAGCAGGGACGTGCGGCGTAGTCAGGTCGTAAAATATGATATTTTAATTCTTGCAGATTTTGTATATATTATCATAGAGTTAATGTTCTATCGATTTTTATATATTATAAAGTTGTGATTTAAAAAATAAAAAAAATATATATATATATATATATATATATATATATATAACTTTAGTTCCTTCAGCTATAATCAAAACCAAAATCAAGACTTATGAAGAATTCTTGATAAATTATTTATAAAAAATAGATTATTTTGGTGCCATTAGCTATAATTGAAACCAAAACTTATGAGGAATTCTTGGTAAAATTATTTATAAAAAAAAGATGACTTAAGTGCCATCAGCTATAATCGAAACCGAAACCAAAATAAAATTATTTATAAAAAAATTAAATGACTTTAGTGCCATTAGCTATAATCGAAACCGAAACAAGAAATGGAAGTACATAACAATTAACCGACTCGGATGTAAGTGTGGCACAAAAAATAATACACATGCTATTGTATTAATATATAGATATCTATGTATGTCCTACAGAGATCAAGTGTTAGTAAAGAGACGTGTTGTCAAACTACTATCCAGCCTAGTTTGCATGCAGCACACACACAAACACAATGCACGACCACCTCCAGTTTGAGACATATATGGTTATCATTCCTTATTTCCAGCAGTTGCATATTTCAGCCTATAGATGGCGATATCGACTTCCTTTTCCTTTTCTCTTTCTCTCTGTCTCTTTCTTTCTCTCTCTCTCTCTCTCTCTCTCTCTCTCTCTCTCTCTTACCCCTGGGATACCAAGCTGAACAGACATGTTAAAAACATTCTCCTTCTGACTTTCTTATAAGCATGTCTTGCACTCGTTGCTCATAATAAATCCACCCAGTTTGTTAATCACGCAGTTAGTGAGCATTGTTTTTTTATTTGTTCATCTATAAATTTTACTTTTCCGACAACATTTAACGACTCTGCTACATTAGTCCTAGGAATTAATTTCGGAGAACTTTGACTGAACTAAAATGAAACAAAGGAAAATAAATAAAATTTTAGTTGTAAGGTAAACAACTCCTGTTATTATTCTTTGATTAACATATTAGTTATATCATTTGCTGACTTTTATTTTTAGCTGATTTTCTAAAATTATTTCATATTACCAGTCGTCTGGGCTGAATTATGTGATTTTTAAAATAAATTGTAGCAAAGTACATTATTATATTTCCAATAACATGGTACAACAATAATAAATGAAAATTGGCTAATCAGAAACAAAGTTTGCCTTTTCAGCTTAAATGCTACTTTGGTCTGACTTGAAAAACCTGTCAAGATAACTTTATATGTTAGATAAACTTTCTTGGATTCAGAATCCAATGCACACTCCACTCTCTACTACTGCCTGACTCCTGGTTTTCCCCCTCACAACCTGCCACTCCAGTTCCTGAATTCCTGAATCTGCTTCAACTCTGGCTCACTTTCAGTGACTCCAGTTACCTGCTCCAGCTATCCGTACCAGTGCCCGCTGACCTCCAGTTACCTGTAATAGTGCCCACTGACATACAACTACTAGTTCCTACCCCAAGGACTCAAGAATCTCAACCTCACGAGAGCCTGTTCTTGCTCCAGTTTATCCTATATCCATTGCCATACATTTTACCATTTATTTCTTGATAAAAATAAAACACAATACACATCGTCTTTAACCTATCATCTGTGTTTGTCATCCTTCTTTGCTATTACCGTTATGTGTTTGCCTTTTGTCTTATTATTATTGTTATTAATTGTATGGGCGATTGACACCTTCACACCACCTTTCAGCTCTCTACAACACAACTACATTATAATAGCGAAATTCGAAATTTTTAATATTGAATTTCAAGGCAAACCAATGGTCTCTACTTAATTGTCAAGTTACAGTAATGAATATATCGGAAAATTATGAAAAACGATAACGTAGAAAAAATTGTTGAAGAAAACATTTTTTGGTGAAAATTAGCGAAAATTAAATGTTTGGCTAAAAAATATTGGAGAATTCTAAAGGTAGCTAAATAGCGTGTAACTATTGCCATTTTTTTTTTTTTTTTTAATAAATTGTGCGTTTTGCCTTGTTTTTAGCATAACTGAGTTACTTCCTTTGTTATGTCTTCCCAAAGAAATATGGCAACGTTTTTTACAATAAAGATAGAAAACTCGTGCTTTTTTTAACAATGTGTTAATATTAAAGTATGGCATGTCTATTAAATAGATAGTATTGCTTTTAGTTGAAATTGGTACAAAAAGTCAGTAGATACCATTGTTTTTTTTTTTTTAATCAATATTTTCGTTTTCCAAATTTTGCTATTATAGTTTAGTTGCACCAAATACTTTTAGTTAACACGTTCCTGTGAAATCTTACTTGCTTTTGGATCATCTGGTGTCGCCAGGGATCTCGTCATATTGGGAATGAAGAGGAAAGTGAATTCCAACAAAGCGGAGACAGAAAGAGTGTAGCAATTCGAGCCGTTTGCATTTTTTACAATTGTAGAAATTGTGCGAGCCTTTTCTAGTCTTGCACAAAAACACACATTCACATTTCAAGCTATATTACTTGTCACATACATATGCGCACACAAACATACGCGCCTACGTCCACACACGTACATATATTCACGTTCGCGTACATACACTCACATTCACGTGTATATACACACACGCTGACGTACACACATGTACTCACACATGCACACACGCTGATGTACACACATGTACTCACACAAGCGCACACGAACACACACATGCGAAAAGACCACCGGAAACAAGTATAAACCAAAGAGCAATAACTGGTTTCTTTCTTTTAGGATCAGCTCTTGACCAGAGAGGTTGGGCTAACCAGCCGCCTCCCTTTCGGTAGGCGCACGCTCGCACGCGTCACGTCCCCTGCGACTATGTATGGGGCACGAGCTAACAGACCGTATGTACACATTCTCACTCTTTCTCTCTCTATCTACTACTGGTTCCTGAGAACACCTTCGCGTAGCTGACTACTAACTGATGTCAACTCTCTATCCTTTTCTTCATCTACACGCTGGACTATCATTCTCATTTTCACTACGTTACTCCTTTCTCTTCCCATGCGCGAACAAACGATAGTGAGATGAACACACATTTCCTTTTCTTTCTACAACACCAGTCCCGCAACGAACATTGGTTACACACGCGCGGACATGAACACATGTTATATCTAAAACATTCTTTCAACAGCAAATAAACAACGTTTATCTTATCCATCAATTGAGTCTTTGTTTCCTTCAATTCCATTCATTTCATTATTTTCTTGTGGCGAGTTAGCATATTATTATATCCTGGTCTTCTACAAAATCACTAAGCGATTCAGTCTCAGCTGCTCTCACATTCCTGCGAAAACCTATTTGCTTTGGAAGTAAGGAGGAAAGCGTATTTGCAACAGCCACGACAAAACGAATTGGAGAAAGAAAGAGAGTAACTTATGAAGGTATTTAATTCTTTCCAACTGCAAGAACTTAGACACCAGGGTCGGAAAGTGGGATTGAGAGGTCAGCCCCCCCCCCCAAGGAGAGGGACTCTGACCTGCAAAAAGCGCCTGGGTAGCCCCGTCGGCATTCCTTGGTAAGGGCGCCTCAGTTGTTTAGCAATAAACTAACTTCTTAAAGAGAGACAGCAAAGCCTGAGAGGGTGGACCTCTTAGAACTGCACACAACTAGCACCACACCGCAAAATCAGCAAGGACCAAATCATTACAGGAATGGTCTAATTTCTGTTGATTTTTTTTTTGGGGGGGGGGGAGGATAAAAATCCCTAGTCGGATACCTTTATGACGTCATTCCATTCGCCTTTTGTGACATCACCGAGTATGATGGATAACAAGATAGAAACAAGCAAGGAAGATATTATTCGCAGAGTTTCAGTAGAATAAGAAAGATATAAATAAATTGTTTGGGAACAATATTCAAACATATTTCACCGTAAATAATATCTAGCCATATATTAAGAAGTTACCAACAATAATAGGAAGAGTCCAAAGTATTAACATTGAATGACGAGACACAACTAATGCATGAATATAGTTAGCTAAATTATCGCTTACTTCCGACTGGCAGTCTCGTTTTCAACCTAAATGGTCGCTGACCTGGATTCCTAATCGACTAAAGAAGACAATATTTGACATTTTTGTTGTACATAGGTATGTATTTATATCAATGCATCTATATTATATTTGTTAATTTACTTGTGCATCTTCATTTTAAGCTTTTAATTATCACAAATTGGTATGAATAATTCATAAAAACTTGCTGATAATCACCATTTGTTTGTTTGTGGTGTTTACAAGTTAATTGTAAACATTTGAATTGTCAATTAAATTGTACTAAAAAGTTTTCTTTAAATATTTAGAAACATTTTTATTTATTTATTTCTAATAGTTCAAATATTCCTTATAATTCTGCTAGAATTTCAGTGCATTTTTTTATTACAAGTATTTAAAAAAAAAAAAAAAAAGGTGTTTTCTTTAATTTTTATTACGTACATGAAAACATTACGAGTATCGCCATGTTCTGTCTGTAATAATAGTAATAAATTACGGAAGCACAAAATGTTTACCATATTTGATGTTTATGCATGGAAAATAAGGCTCATAAAGAGAAAACCCTGAACGTAAAAAATGTTATGCGTTTCCGTAGTTTATAAAACTTGGCGTCACCCGAAAACGGTGCTAATGCAGAGAGTGATCCGCGCTACTTTTTAAATCGTATTTCTGGTTTGTATTACTGTACACATAGATTCGATAAAGTTGTCAAAAAACAAATATATAACAAATAAATGTTATCAAAGGTAAGATAAGTTATTTTTCTACCAAAGTGGACATATTTT
This sequence comes from Euprymna scolopes, assembly GCF_053919585.1. Lineage (NCBI taxonomy): Eukaryota > Metazoa > Mollusca > Cephalopoda > Sepiida > Sepiolidae > Euprymna > Euprymna scolopes. The sequence goes on from NC_136484.1 coordinate 46,456,221, forward strand.
TCGTGATTTTATTTAATGTAACATGTTTATTCAGCTCGAAAAGCTGACAGTGTTTACCGATGTATGTATTGGAAAATTCAAAATGGCGGCCGACTCTCTCTCAAAGAGGGCAAGTTTGGGAAAAGGTATTATAAATAATAAACTAGACAAAATACTGTTAGAAATTCGCTCAATATATGTTACCGTGACATAAGTTGACATATATTCGGTTGTTTTTTAATAGTATTTTGTCTAGTTTTTTATTTATAACATCTTTTGCCAAACTTACCGTGTTAAAGAGACAGTCGGGCGCGGGCGCCATTTTGAATTTTCCAATACATCGGTAAACACTGCATGTTTTTCGATCTGAATAAACATGTTACATTGAATAAAAACACAAAAAATATATCCAGTTTGGTAGAAAAGTAACTTCTCTTGCCTTTGATAACATTTATTTGTTATATATTTGTTTTTTGACAACTTTATCGAATCTGTGTATAGTAATACAAACCCCGTATTTCCACGTTTAATTAAAGTTTTTTTTATTTTTTTTTTTTTTATTCAATTGTAACAGAATAGGTACAAAACATCCTCCCCTCCCCATGTTAAGAATGGCTTTTTAAATAACGTTATTATTTCAGCACGGATTACTCTTTGCATGAGTACCGTAAAATCTCCACCTTAAAAAAAAAAAAAAAAAAGTTTCTCGCCACTTCGTGACATGTACACGATTAAAAAAATATGACTAATCGAATATTTATTAAAATAGCACAAAATAAAATTACAAAATTAAATCCACCAGAATGCATGCCAGTTTCTTAGTAAACAAGGCTGCAATTTAATCTTTTGTCAATGAATGAGTGACAAAATACACACACACACATATATATATATATATATTATACAGAACAGTAACACGGACCATGCTTTTTTTTTTTTTTCGATAGAATTTTCAAATTAAATTCATTTTTTTTTGGTATTATTATACAAACACCGTGACAGCGTTAGGGTTAGGGGTAGGGTTAATTCGCTGTCACGGTGTTTGTATAGTTTTACCTTTTTTTTTTTTTTTATATCTTTTGTTTATTAAATTGTTAGATGAAAATACAAAATAATTACAAAACGCCCCTTCCCATGTTAATAATCAGATTCTAAATAATGTTATTTCAACACGGTCCGAATTCTGCATAAGTACGGAAATGAATTTGTGAAATTTCGACATTGAAAAATAACTAGTAATTAAGCTTCTAACTAGTAATAACTAGTTAGAAGCATTTAATCTGACAAATAGGAAATCTTTCTTTTTTTTTTTTTTTTTTTTTTTTTTACTTCGGTGTCGCCAGTTATCAAGGCCTGAAGGCCACTCGAGGATAAGGGTTAATGAATGTAAAGTGGTGGTATAATCGTTAATGGTGTGAATTAGGTAGAATTTATCTACGACGATGGCTCAACAAGAACTTGTTTACATTGGATTTGAAGGCTACCATGTTGTATTCAACCAGGAAGCAGGCCAGAGCGGAACAGTGTTTCCACTGTTCCACAGGCGGGCAGTTATGGGAAACAAGCTTTGTTCATGGAATCTGCGTTTAGACATAAGCAGATAAAGAGTGGCGAAATCATATATAGTGATTGTAGCTAGTGGAGTGTTTTTTTTCTTTTGTGAAAGTTTGGGGAGGGGGGAACGATAGATTGGAGTTTTAACATTCTTAGCAATTCATTATGTATTAAACAATTAAAAGTTTTTATAGATTTGAAATCTGAAAGTAAAAACACTCGGACAGTGCCGAGCGCCGGTGCGTGCGGTGCGCCGGTTAGATATAGTTTTTAAATGAACAATACTTATTTACTTAATACTTATTTATCGAAATGAACTAAGAATTTTTGATCGAATAAAGGTGTCTATTTTGAGTACCCGCTCTAAAAGTTTAACAATAAAAAAAAATGTTGCATCTGAGTACACACACACCCACACCATATGCTAGTTCAGCCCAAAAGAAAGACTCTACACCCCCCCTTTTTTTTCGATTGCATATAAACAGACTGAAAAACTGGGCGATAGAAATAAATAAAACAAAATGTTAGTTTAGAGAGGGGGGGGGGCTTATAAGTTTAGCGTATAAATTTAGTATAAAATGAACACCCACTTTTTGATCAGATAACATTTTAATGGCGTGTTAACTAATTTTTTTTTTTTTTTTTTTTTTTTTTTACTTAAATCTTAGCCATTTTCTTAACTTGTTGGAAGTTGTCTTTTTTTTTTTCTTTAATTTTCTTAGCAATTCGTTCAAGCTGGGATGGAGCATCCTACCGGATGCAAAACATTCACCTGCTAACTCAGATATTCCAACCGAGAGATCTTTATAAGATTCTGACCATGTCTTTAAGTGCAATTGTTTGAAATCAATTGTGTGTGTGAGGTGTTGTTTTTGTTTTCATTTCCACCCGGACTTAGGGTTATGGTTAATTTTTTTATGCCTGTTTTTTCAATTTGCCATTTCTTGCTATATGTCCTTAAAACATTATCAAGTTAGAAACTCCTGACCAAAGAATCTGTAGTCATTTTGTTAAATTTTTATGTAAAACTGATCCCCCATCCTAAATTTTAAAATAATTTCTATAGTAAGTCTTGTTATCTCCAATGATCGATTCGACCTGTGTAATTGCTATTTTGAATAGGCAGCAATCATTCCACCATAAGTCTGCTAGAAATAGACAAAAATTTATGGCCTCAAGAAAATATTGTAACAGTATGATACCTGCAGTTAAAAGTAATGTGTACTGAGATGGCCAAAAAATACATGGAGTCACAGAAATTAGGAACGTGGTGTAAATTTTAGAAAATGTATAATAACATTATGAATAATGGGCAATCGACAATTTCCATCCAGCTTCCATGAGTTTGTTTCTGTGTTCTCGGTCATCTTCTTGCTTCTGTGGTAACTATAATAAAAGATAAGAATTAAAAACAATACACAAACACCAAAAATATTCTTGTTCAATGATTTTTTTTTTTTAGCATTTCTGAATTTTTGAGATCAGGTATGAATGTTTCCAATTATTTAGATTAATCGGACAATTGTTTTCACATCTTGAATATTATCTGCACAACGTTTCGGTCGATGTAACCTCCGACCTTCATCAGGTGTAAAAGTCGCCATGTTTTGGCAGGAAAAATAAAGGGACATAACTCTGCACTCTACGGTTTCAAATTTTTTTATCTAGTCGGAAGTAAGTTTACACGAATTATAAAAATAATTTAGTTATCAAGGAACCCCAAGGGATATAATTTTTAACTTATGATTCAATTTTTAATTAAATCCATCAACTAATTATGTTTTGTTTTACAGCACTGGAAAATTTATCATTCAAAAGCGTCAGGTGAAGAAAAAAAGAATTCAAATAATCAACTCACAGGTCACTTGCAAAAGATTTTTCTCTCTTCATCTGCAAGTCTTATTTCAGACTTCCTGTTCATAACGTTATATCCTGATATATAGTCCTACCATTCGACTCGACTTCTAATGAAATTTTCTGTTTAATTCCTATTCCTCTCTTTAAACTAACCTTATGTGAAAAATCTCATTTGAACACTATTTTTACATGTCCAAATCTAGATATTGCTGCACTGCGAATTTTGTTAAAATTGTTAAATAAATTTAATATTTGTTTCCTTATATTGTGTTTCTAATGAATGTGTCTTTAGTTTTTATTTATCTTAAAAAAACGGATTGTGGCGTATGAAGGTATAACTCCATAGAAGTACAAACATTCTGAGTCGCAGGAGTACAAACATTCTGACATTGACTCCTTATTTTTAAAGTTTTCCAATATTTAAACTGTCGATTCTTCACAAATTGAAAACTCACTTTAATTCTGCTTTCTAGCATTTTTATGACTCTGACTCCTACAAGTTCAAACTCTGACTCAGCAGCCCTGGGAAATAAAATAATGAAGAACCAAAATTTTTTTATTAAGAAAGAAAATCAGGCGGAGTCTATTGGAGTAGGAAATATGACAAAAGATGGTGTTATAAAAATTTAAGGTCAAAGCAATTAAAAAAAATTTGTTTTTAAACTATTTTATTTGATGTAATAAAAATGTTTATAATTTTCTTTTCTTTATACAGGGGGTGGAATGATAAATTTGTCACCCTAAAGAAAATAACATTACAGCTTTATTTTAAAACTTTTATTGAAAAAATCAATTCACATAACTTTATTGTGTAGTAGAGCTGACATCTATTGAGTGTAACCACCTTCAGCCTCAATTGCCGCATGAACTAGGAGTATACCTTTATCACAAGCGCCGGCTGGAGCTTGGTGATGGTGGCGATCAGGCTGTCTTTGGTGTTGTGGAAGGTCATGTTGGTGATGTTCTTGACATATCACCAAACGAAGTAGTAGGGTTTAGGTCAGAGAGGAGGGGGGGCAGTGAGAGAAGGGTACAAAGTCATAGCACTCCTTCTGAAGCAAAGCCTGGGTCTCTTTTGGACTTAAGTCTTACTGCCACACCCAGGGTCTGGCAGTAGCCACCTGATTACAACAGGGGATCACCACACTCTTCAACACATCTAGCTACACTTTAATGTTGACTTTCAAGCCAACTTCGAAGATGTGAGATGGCATAATGTGGCCCTCACTTGAAGCCATAACCGTGGCTCTCATTTTGAGCTGTGCCCTCAAGCGTTGAACTGCTCGGATTTGTATTTTAGGGGTCCTGGCAATCATCCTGTTGTAACTTGGATCATTAGAGAGCATGAGTTGTACAGTGAGGCATCTCGGATCTTGCTTGTTGAACATTGTGTCACTTTCAGACATGATAGGAGGCTCCTCTCACTCTTGGGATGTATACACAACTGGCCAACTAGTAGATGGTTTTCAACAACAAAAGAAAACTGGTTTTCATTAAACATGGCATTATGTCGTCTTTTCTAGGGCGACAATTTTATCGTTCCACCCTGTAGCATATTTAATTGCAGTTTTATCATCAAATGCTATTTAAAACCATGAATTTATCAAAAATCATCTTTCAATAGGCATAATAGGAGTGGAAAATAATTATGTTTTTCTTTGCTTAGTTAACATTTAGTTGCAGACTTTTTGATCATTTAATATGAACCAAGTGTAAATACAGCACCTCAATTATATTTAGAAAATCTAAACTTTCCAAATTGATTTTGTCTCTGAATACATATGGTTCTGGTTTGGAATTATCTTTTTATATTAAAAAACAAAAATAAAGAAAAATCTGTATGCACCAGTAACAAAATGAAAATATGTTCCAAAAATTACATAAATTGCTAAAGTATTTTTTATTTTTATAAAAATTTTTAAGCAATTAATGAGAATTCATAGGGATTACAACATTAATCTAATAGCAATGAAGTATTGCTGAGTTAAGTCCCTTTGTTAAGATTTTTTTTTTTTTAAATATCAAGATAATCACTTTTCAAATACTCAAATTTGATTTTCTTATTTAAAAATAAGACTACTTGATTAATTTATGTGATTTTTGGAATTTTTCATTTCGTTATGAGTCTATATACCATACAGATTTTTCTTTATTTTTTAATACGAGGGAATTCTGGACAAAAATGATATTAGTAGAGTAATTTGGTAGATGTCCGAGTCTGTGAATACGTTACTTGACTAATAGAGAGCGAGAAAGACTGACTCTTGCATAATACATTTTATTGAAATTCATCCATTTGTCTTTAATTCTAATCAGTTGATTCATTTATTTTCAGGTTTTATTAATCAGACCATATGGGTAAGAAGGCCGACCCCAAAGCTCAGGATACTAATTCCACAGCTTATGTTTTTTTCCTGAAGGCTTGCAAAGAAGAACATGAAATACAGCATCCTGGAGTTAAATTAGACTTTGCTGTCTTCTCTCGAAAATGCTCAGAAAAATGGAGTGTAAGTTGAATTTTTTTTTTTTTTTTCTTGACCATTTTTTTTTTCTTAAGAGAAAAGATTTTCCATATATTGAAATGAAAATTTCTCAAATAAGTTATAGTCAGCTAATGTACTTTTTAATTTCTGGCAAATCAGTTCCTCAGCTTACTCTCATGCCTATGTCTCTCCTGTGCATGTATTTTTTTATTTAATAATCATTGAAAAAAATTCTCGGTCTTATTTTAAGATGACACTGCATAACATTCGCAAGACATCCATTTATAAAGTCTTTTTTTTTTTTTTTCTTTTCAATCTCTTAAGTGGTTGGAAATAATTGTATACATTACATCTAATTCAGAAGCAAGTTCTCAAACAGTTGTGCATGGATTGGCTTCGACTAAGGCCCTTAATTGATCATTGTCAACATCTGATGGTTGACCATTATGCTCATCATCTTCAAAATTCTTAAACCACCATTGTGCTGTGCGTTCAATAGTGGTTCTTGGGCCAAATGCTTCGTTGATATCGTGAGCTGTTTCAGCAGTTTTTTGGCCTAGCTTGAATTGAAATAAGGAAATCGTGCGAATTTGCTTTTTCTATCTTGTATTCAACATTCTGAAAAGAAAATGCAATTGTTTTAAAATGATTGTAATTTACATGATCAGATAGAGCGAAATATGCTTTTTAAAATGATATATAAAGTAAAGGTATTATAACAAAAACTTATGTGAAAATGCATGATTTGAAATCCAAATTTAAAATTCTGCAAGAACTTTCTTGTCAACCTCATATCATACAGATTTTTCTTGTGTTTTTTAATATGGAGGAATTCTGGGCAAGTATAGATTTTTAAATCATTCTTACATAATATTGATTGCCAACCAAAGCTACAGAATCCAGTCTACTGTATTGATTTCTTACTCCTAACTGAAGCAACCTATCTAAAGAATTGATGTTGCTCTACTAAGGGTTAAGAGTTTAGTTTCTTCTACTTATAGCTGGAAGTAATGGGAAATATTTATACTTTTTTTTTTTTTTCCAATGATATTAGTTCAAAGTAAACATTGTAGTCTGTGCTTAGCTTGAACCTTGTTTGCTCAGTTTCAGTTTGCACTAACTAAACTGTCTACAGATTACACCTAAATACTTTTCTATGTTGCATAATTGAACCTTCACATTGTAAATCTGTTCCCCCCCCCCCGTTTTTGTTTTTTCTATTGTAGACAATGATACCTGAAGAAATAGATTTATTTGAAGAAATGGCAAAACGGCAGAAGATGCGATATGAAACGGAATTGGCCAGTCATATGCCTCCACCTGTCGAACAAAAGAAACCCAAGAAGAAAAGAGTCAAAGATCCAAATGCCCCAAAACGCTCCTTGTAAGAATCTGACATTTTGCTTTCTTCATTGATGTTGCATATGTGTGAGTGTGTAAGTGTTTAGATTTAAATAAAATCTGTAATTTTAGAAAGCCAGTACAATGCAAATTAAAAAGAAAAAAAGCATTTGTTTATAATCAGATTTTCAATGATATAACACCTTCTTCAGGAATAAGGTGTTACATCTTTGAAAACTTGATTATAAATAAAACGTTTATTTAAAAATAAAATCTGGCATTATTACTGGCTTTCTAAAAACTACAGGTTTTCAATTCAATAAATTTTGTAAAAAGAAAAAAATAAATAAAACTATCATGTTGCTATGTCTATCGGGGTGGGGTATCAGAAATTTATACAGAAGAGGATAGTGTCCTAATACTTGTCCAATTTTGCTTTGAACTGTTGCATCCTTGGTGCATTTATTATGTTTGTTAAAAGTTCAAGATGGAAAGTGAGTGAGAAAATGGCCCTCCTCTGGTTGGATTGAAATCCGTTTCTGGTAATTACCACGCAAATCTTTCAAGTGCAAGAGCGAATAGCAGATCCTCGAAAAGATAATAGAAAGTAAAGAGATTTTAGGCCAAAATAAGATCACCACATAAATGTTGGTATGCAAAGGAGAAAATAGTTCTCTATAGCATTGGTTTCTAACCTGTGGAACATGACCCCCACCCCCATTTAAAGTCATGACACCAATGCTATGGAGTTGCCAATTGATTTTGAGTCCAATATGACTTATATAAAACACAGTGGGGGGAAAAAAAATATTTATAAACTGCAGCTACAAGAATTTTGGGCAAAAGTTTCACAAAATTCCCAGTAATATCAAAAATCGCAATAAAGATTTAATGCCATTCCCAACAATTTATGTGAAGTAGCATTGGCCCAACTTCTCATCTTTAAAAACAAGTACTGAAATCAATTAAATGTGGAAGATGAATTGAGCTATGTCATATTGACAATGGAACCCAGAATAGAATTGCTGGCTAAAAATCTGTAATATAGTAGAACCCCGGATACAATGACCCTTAGATAGTTTTTTCCAGGGCACTATGTGGAATACAATGTTTTTCCAACCTCTGGTTACAGTATTTGCCTGGCCTTACGGTGTTATTTATGTTATTTGATTATATACATGTGTATTATATACTGTACTGTATTTTGTTAGTAATTTTTAATGCGGTATCCTAGGGTTCTACTGTTCTAGCCATCTCATTGAGGTCCGTTCATAAACATACTTTACATTGTTGTGGAAAATTTGTGTATTTTGAATCATTTTAAATTGATTTGCAATTTTTGTAGCAGATTTGAAATTTTTTTATGAATAAATTTACGAAATATATAGTTACTTTACAAATAATTAATCTATACTTCAATAATTGCAGTAAATGGCAGTTGGTTGGACTAAAAATGAATATATAAGATATTTTAAGGATTGACATTGCATTTTTTTTTTTTTTTACAAGGTGGTCACCATTTTATCAAGGCCTGGAAGCCACTTGGTGATAAGGGTTATTGCGTGTACAGTACATTAATGTTGAGATTTGATAAAGTGTCTACTTAAGGGGCGGTTCATCAAGAATTTGTTTATGTTGGACTTGAAGATATCCAAGTTGTAGTCAGGTGGGAAACAGGCAGATGGAACGGAGTTCCACAAGCGTGCACTTCTAAGAAAGAAGCTTTGTTCATGGAATCTACATTTTAATTTTAGCACAGATAAAAAGTGGGAAAAAATTTTGAGAGTGGTTTCATCTAGATGGGTGTTTTGTGAAAGATCTACGAGGGGGGGGCAGGGATTGGAGCTCAGACGAGCACCTGCCATGGAAGTAACGATAAAACAAAGACATGCTCGCAACGTCTCTCCCCTAGGAGAGAGGTTGCAGGGAAGAGAAAAGGGCATCCCCCACTAAGCCTATGTTGTACTCCGTCAAGGCAGGATAGAGTATTTTTAGCAGCTCCTACCCAGCTGTGGCAACAGTACTTCATCCTTGGATGTACTTGGCTTTTATACTCCTTGCTTCTTCTAAAATAGGTCACCATATTTGAAAGGTTGGGAACCACTGTTCTATAGTTTGCTTTCATAGGACAGTCCTTGCACTACCCGAGTCATCAAACGTTATTCAGATTCTGGATATCACATATTAGATGTGGAGCATATGTATAAGTTAGAAAAGCATTTTTTGCAAGACATGAAAATTGTTAAAGTTTTTTTTTTGTTTTTGTTTTTTTGTTTTTTTATTTAACTTTAGAAATTAAAGATTTAATTTATCAATTTTCAGAATGCACTTTTATAAACTTTACAAAGTAAAATAGAAAAATTTAATTTAAATGTAATCTAAAAATTACCTTGGATTTATGTTGTGTACATTTTGTTGCCTTTGAAAACAATTTTTATCTATTATTAGTAATAAATTTAGCAATTAATGATGTAGATGTATATAATTTTTTTAGCTACAATTTTTTAAAGTACAACAAATTGTACATAACATAAGATAAATCCGAGGTAATTTTTAGATTCAATTTAAATTAAATATTTGGTCCCCTGACAAAAGGAGGGTGAACCGGTAAATTCACCCTCATCTGTTCGTCTGTCCGCACTTTTCTCAATAACTATGCCTTGGAATTTTTAAAAAGTTTTGCACAAACATTAAACATGATATGAGTAAAAATGTAACGGAATGGATTTTCCGGGGAAAACTCTGGTTGTTTCACCATTTTCATGCCCTGCAAGAAATGCTTTCAGGTTATGGATATCGCATATTATTAATACATTCGGTGGTGCTAAATGTCAAGTTATAAATTTACTTGCTTCAGTGAGGTTTTTAACTTTAATTTTAGATTTACGTTTTTAAAAATTGTTATGAGGGTTTAAATTATTCCGGTTACTATTCTTATTTCGGCTAATGTAACTGCTGACCTTCAGTTACATCTTTTTGAACTCTGAAACCTTATAGTCAAACTTTGGAATCTGTATGGAATTTTGAACTGAACCCTTCATTTAATCAATTAAATAAATTCTGTATAGGTTCTCAAGTTCATGTGGAAGGTTTCCAAGTTTAAAAAGATGAACCTGCAAAAGGTGAATATAATCATCAAGGTGGAAATAGTATTCCAAATAATTGAAATAAATTGATCATTTTTAAAAAAAAAAATCCAAAACCTGTTGTTTTTTTCTCATGAATTGTATCTTTATTTTCAGGTCAGCCTTTTTTTTCTTTTGCAAAGATGAACGTCCAAAATCATTACAACAAAATCCAAACTTGAAACCATCCGAAATTGCCACAATGTTGGGTCAGAAATGGAAAACCATGAGTCCCGAGGTGAAGGGAATGTACGAAAAGAAGGCGACGAAGGACAAACTCCGATATAAAAAGGTGATGAAAAAGAAAAGACAAAAAATGCTAAAACTAAATGGTCAAGATTCATGACCTTTTAAGGTTTTATAGGTCTTTTTATTTTGTTATAAAATGATAATGTTGTTGAATAAAGTTAAAATGTAAGACAGGATAGTCTTGAAATCTGTCCCTGCATGTTTAGTGATTAAAATGCTATTTTCAAATTTAAGAACGACTGACAGAATCCGTTTTTTTTTTTTTTTTTTTTTTTTTGTATACTGATGAATTAGTTAACCGTTTATCAAGACTAAAAGCCACTTAAGGGTAAATGTTAACAACTTATGAAGACAGTTTATGGTAAATGTTTATTTACATTAAATTTGAAGAGAACAATGTTGTATCCCTCAGAAATAATCTTGTGGTAACGTGTGCCACAGGAAGTTCGTTTGATGTTAGGCACATGGAAGAAGAAAGGAAATTTTTTTTGCAGTGATTGTAAGAAGACAAGTTCTTATGAAAGTTTATTGTATGTTTGGAAACATATGAATCTCTTTCGTTCAGCTATAGATTAAATAGCAACTGATTGCATAAGGGTAGATCAGCCATAAAACAGACAAACCAGAGAAATCTATATTTTAAAACAAAATAAAAATAAAATGGTATCTTGATTGCTGCCAAGTAGGTTTTATATATTTTAAGCCAATCTTGTGTTTGAAGGCTGAAAGATAATATCATACTTAGAAGATTAATTATACGAATACTAATATATATATATATATATATAATCATTATATAAAATGGACGCTTTTGTCTATTAATTCTGTTTTTGATCCTTTCCAACTTGCAAATAATGGTCTTCTCTTCTGACAGGAACTGGCTGATGTGATTGCCATACTTATCATGTCTGAGTACTTTCCAATCCTTCTGGAGTCATCGTTAGGGATAGATGTTATATATATATATATATATATATATATATATGTAGTAATAGTGGTCACCGGTACGTTTAGTGTGTGTGTGTATGTATATATATATATATATATATATATGAGAGAGGTATTAAATGTACCAGTGACGACCACCACTACTATTTATTCTAGTTTAATGTCATTTTAAAATTCATAAACTGACATTTGTCATTTTTTTTTATCAAAATAAGTCTTTATTTTTATCTAATTGACGTGCTTGTTTATTGTATATCCAGGCACACTATGTAAATTAGATGGCAAAATAATTAAGAAACCATTCTAAAATAGATTTGCTCTTATCCTAAATAGTCACAGAGATATTAGAAATTATAAAATGGTTGAATCAACATACAGTAAATATTAAAAGTGAGATATGGGTGACTTGTGCTAATTACAGATGATTATAAAAATGAAAACAGATTTGTTTTCTTTGGTTAATATAGTTTTTGAATATATAAGGTCGTATCCATTTTCAATTTATAAATATCATAAAATGAAATTGTCTGGTATGAATGCAAACCCCACAATATTATTATATCCCCCTGCATCTAAATTACTTGCACTACTTGGATAAGTACAAGTTATATATATATTTAAAATCTTGGAATTCATGAAAAGACTGAAGGAACTACTTTTTTAATAAATATTTATTAAATTATTATAATTATTAGATGCCTCTATTATAAAGCTTTCTCTGAAAGGATATTATCAAGCCCCTTTTGTGTGCAGAATTTGCTCTGACTCCAAGTGATTGATATTTTTTTTGTTATTCATATATATTTATACTAAAAGAATACATGCCTTAGGACGATTTCACAAACAGAACAGTATTATATCACTTTTATGGCTTATGAAGAATAAAAACCATGATATAATATTACTAAACCGTATGTCTAAAATCCTTATTCCAATTTTTGATCAAAATGCATGATTTTGATTTTGAAAAAAATCTAAAATTTAAGGCTGAAATTAATTAAATTAGAAATTCAGGGAGATTTTCTTAATATCTAATTACTATGGATCAAGTTTAGTGCAAATCCGAAATATTTGAATTTTCAAGTGGGAGTTTGTATGTGTATTATATCTATTAAAACCCTTTAAAATATACCAAAGAAATGGAAACTTGAGGTATATTTATTAATGTCTAATACCCATCATTAAACTTTTACACAAATGAGACATCAAAATTTCCATGAATGACTTCCACCCACACTACCACTCCTTACACTTATCAGGTGTTCCAAAACTCATAAGCGATTAATTAGTTTAGGAGTAAATCCTGTGTGTACAAACATATACACGTACCTAGCTTTATATAGAGATATTAGTTCCATTTAAAACATATCTATAAAGGTTCTGTCTATTGATCAGTCTGTTATGCTTAAGTTTGAAATATCACTTATTTCTAAATATGTAGAAAAATAGATCCCTTTGTAAGATAATACTAATCTTTTTATATTATTTTTTTTAAATTTCTTTTTTGTGAAATGTCTTTTTTTTTATTTATGTTTAATATTTACAGAAAAAATAAATATTACAATTGTTCAAATAAATATTTAATTAACTGCTATTTTATACATTTATTCAAAGAAAAAATAAATCTTAAATCTATATTTTATTTTTATTTTATTTTTTTTTGTCAAATAAAAAAACAATTTAATGAATTTCCTTCTAATGAGTGGAAGAACTGTCGTATGTTTTTTTTTTTTTTTTTTTTTTAATTTATTTATTTATTTATTTTTTTTTTGAGATACTTTAATTTAATATTTTTCACAACATATAATACATAAGTATATTTTGTTTGGCAACTTTAAAACATTATTTATTTGAAAATACTTTCCTAGATGAGTAACAGATTTACACGGATGACGAGATCAAACATGTTGATATTGCTTTGAGTAAGCTTGCATACTACAAAAGTGACATAATGAAAAATAATTGCCAACCATTAAATATATGATCTTGTTGGTCTGTGAAGAACAAGCTCTACTAAACTGTTAATTTTTAGTCTACAGACTTGAAACTTAATATATATAGGGAATTCGGACCTGTGGAACAAATTCAATTTAGTTTAGCAAGTAAAAATAGCTGCTAGGAGGTCAAAATTAAAAAACTGGAACTTGGCAGGCATAAGTCGACTAAATGTGTCCCTTCTACACTTGCGCAAATATATATTTATACATTAAAGTCGGTTACTTTTTAAAGTTAAAATATAATAATCAATAGATTTATATTATATAAAAGTCACTTTGTGTGCGAGTTCCTTCCTCATGGGTTCCGAAATGGCTGAGCCTATCTTTTGTAAATTTCACACAAAATTGATTTATATCTGGCAGTGTTCTTAGATATGTTTTGTACAGAAATTCATCTGATAAGTATCGAATCAAAAATATCCAATCTTAAAAATAGCTTTTCTCTCTTCTAGATAAAATAGAATAATTTTCACAGGTGAATATTTTACACTTACACTAACCAAGGGAGATAATAAAATCTCAGGAAATCATTTCTTTAAAAAACAAAACAAAAAAAAAAAGCAGATTTATTATAATCTGGGAATATAGCTTTGATGGTAGAGCATTTGACTACAGATCAACTGATGTCCTGTTCAAACCTGGGTCTACCTCACCGTTTTATTTTAATTTTTTTTTCTCATTAATGAGTTCAATTTACAATAAAAGAGGTACCATTTTAAAATCGCCACAAATTATTTCTTTATTTGCATATTTTGAAATTAAACATTAATCAGAAGTGACTTTTCCAGGACATCAAATATCAGCTGGTATATTATAAATAAACACAAAAAATTTTTTTTCAAATCAGTCCACCGGCCAAATTAATCGTCATAATATATAATAATCATTAGAGGAATGATTCTATAATAATGCCAATGCAATCTGCATGAATTAAAATAACATGTTTAAGTGTATCATATGACCAAGCAATGCCGGGCTGCCAGCTAGTTGGCTCTATTATAATAATTATGAACCCTGCATAAATTAAAATTTACATATTTAAGCATATTTTATGACTGGGTCAGGCCAGTCGACTACTACTATATATTGGGTACAATCTAAGAATCAATAGAGAGTTGGCTGATTTAATAATAAATACAAAATCAGCATAAATTAAAATATCATATATAGTCATATTTTATGACCAGGCAATGCCTGACAGCCTGCTAGTGTCTATATTAATAAAATTGTGTGATCACTTCTTGTATATGTGGGTGAGTGCACATATTTCTCATGTTTTCATTTACTATTAATCAATTATTGAAATAAAAACTACAATAGTGTAAATAGTTTAGTTTTTACAAAATGATTGATTTTTGGTTTGTCAGTTTTCTCTTGTGAATCGTTACAGCATGTTGTTGGGAATAAAATGTAATTCGATTTGAATTCTTTGAGAAATTTAAGTTGGGATTATTTTAAAATGTGTAACGCTTTCAAAAGAATATTTTGGAAAACTTCCGATGACGCTCAACTGAATTTAATTGGAATAAAAAAAATATTTTGTTAAAAAATAAAAACAAACAAACAAAAAATCAACTCTGACATGGTTTACAAAAAAAAGAAAAGTAAAATAAATTGCAAATAAATGTATTGCTGGGCAATGCAGGGTAGGAACAGTTAGCTTAACATAAATAGTACCTGGTTAGCCATTTACAATTTGTGGTTTAGTCATATTTTAAGAAATAATTTTGTGGAAAATTGTTTAAAAAGAATTACCATCTCTCTCCTTCCATTAGTAAAGTATAAAATGAAAATTACCAATTGTGATCTTATGTTAAAACTAGTTATGCCTATTGTGTGTGTGTGTGTGTGTGTGTGTGTGTGTGTATATATATGTGTGTGTGTGTGTGTATATATTAGAAAGAATGATTTTGAAAATTAAATTAGTTATGATATTGTTTGATAATTAATTTACTCAATTGTTATAAAAATATACACTTTAATATGTGTACCCCCCCCTCCTGTAATCTTAGAAAGATCTCTGGAATGTTTCCAGTGATTATAGGAGCAGGATACAAACAATTGCACATAAAGTTCCTTGTTAGTATCTTAAAAGAATTCTTAGTTGGAATGTATAAGATAGTCAGGGAACGGCTAGCATCTCCAGCTAGAACAAAATAAAAACATTTTGGAGAAAAAAAGTGAATTGTTTTGTTACATTTTTGAAACGTGCTATTTTAGATGGAATACCACAATTTATCATTCAGTAGTAGTTTTAAAATTCTTACTATTTTTTTTAGATTTTTAGACTGTGAAAAGATGAAAATGGAGGAAACTTTTTGGTTCATTTTTTTTTTTTTTTTTTTTTTTTTTTTTTTTTTTGCTGTAGGTCTTTGGGTCAAGATCAAAGTGTAGTATCTGTTCTTCAGATGCTACACTTCAATTTCTTGTTTTCTGTTAGTGAAGGAGAAATCCTTCACAACTGAGACAATTTTTTATTTTTGTTCCTTTTCTCCACATTAAAAAAACGACCCTGGTGTCTAACTCTGTCCCGTGGGGAGGCATTGTAAATAGGAATTATTTATGTGAAACCATATTATTTAGATTAGACGTGTATTTAAATGCACAAACAAGATATGTAAGTATGCATGTGACAGATGACATATTTTTCACCTTTCATTTATTCTGCATGAATCAGATGATTCTATTATTGGCATTGGTTTCCCCAATGTCTTTCTAGTTAGAATCCTTTTTAGAAAGATATTGAATACTTATAGGAAAGACTGTGAATATCCTAAGTGAAAGTGTTTCTGTAGAACAGACTGGATTCGAACGTGACACACCCAGGTTTTCAGTCCGTATCGTTAACCATTCACTCACCATCACCTTGTCCCCGATTTCAACTGATTCGGTTTTAATAAAAGCAAATCTGTAATTTGCTTTGCTGGGAGTAGTTATTTTTCTCTCCGTCTTTCAAAATGGAGGGAGGTGCAAGTAAAATCTAGTATTTCTGTTATCTTAAGGCATCAAGAGACCCCCCCCAAAAAAAAAAATATACACTTCAATATGTGTACCCCTCCCCTCATGTAATCTTAGAAAGATCTCTATCATTCCGGTAATTATAGGAGAACGATACAAACAATTGCACTTAAAGTGACAGTATCCTAAAAAGATCTCTCAGTTGGAATGTATAAGATAGGGGGTGAACAGCTAGCATCCAGTAGGATGCCCCATCTCCAGCTACAACAAAATAAGAAAATTGAAAAAAAAGTGAATTGCTTTGTTACATTTTTGAAAGGTGCTATTAAGCTGGAATGCCACAATTTATCATTCAGTAGTAGTTTTAAAATTTCTTACTTTTTGAGATTTTAGACTGTTAAAAGATGGAAATGAATGTAACTTTTTTTTTTTTTTTTTTTTTTTTTTTTTGCTGAACCGGAAATCAAATGACTCCAGACAAGTAACTTGGTATAAGGAGCTAAAAATAAATACCACTTCAAGGTCAAAAACTAGCCAACGATAAGTGTTTTGTAGGCAGATTCCAACCCTGAAAACAGTAATTCTTCCCCCTTTGTCAGAAAAATTGTTCATAGAATGTGAGGACTAAAGGACAAATAAGGGAAGCGAGAGGTATGAGACTACCGAAAGTAAAGCCAAAGTGGACCTTATATTCCGTGAGCGATGTTTGACAAAAAGGGAAGAATTGCTGTTTTCTGGTTTTGAAAATATCCATATAACATTTATCGTTAGTGCAACAAGGTCTAAAACTAGCTATGTAATACATGAATAAGCAGAGTGAGGGAGAGGGTTGATAGATTCGAGAGAAAGAGGAATAAATAAGGACGTGACTAAAGATCAGTCAATTTCTAAAAGCCATCCAACATATGCTATTCATACATTTCCCAGATGTTATTAGTTGCGTCTGACATATTTGATATCCAAGCAATATTAAATCTGCTAATGTAACATTTTCAAGTTTATAAACAAGTACACGATTAATATTATATTATTAGTCAATAATTTATTAGTATTTTGGTTATGTTTACAGGAAATGGACATTTTTAAGAGCCGGCAAGCAATGGAAGCTTTGGCTGAAAAGCCACCTCCCAAACCGCTAAGTGAAGATGAAGATGACGAAGTAGAAGAAATTTCACCTCCACCTCCGAAAGTTGCCAAAATAACGAAACCAGAAATAAAAATTCCTCCGGTAAAACAACTACCCGAAACTGATGATTCAGAAGAGGATGACGATGACGACGATGATGATGATGACGACGAAAGTGATGATGACGACGAAGACGATGATGATGATGATGAATAATATACTAATGTACAAACAATTAAAACGAAAAAAAAACGCTATTCTACTTATTTGTGTCGATTCATGGTTACGTATTGATCTCGTCTACCAATTCTGTTCATTTATTTTAAAATTTTAAAAACTACTTTCTTTTCTAAACATGTTTATCCATTTATATTTGAAATTTTTAAAAACTTTTCTAAAACGAGTTTCAGTTTCATTTTAAATAGAACGATTAACCCTGACTGAATAGTTTCGGTAGAAGCATCCTGACCCCCAAGACGCCTCGTTTTGATCCATCCAGTATTTTGTCTTTGGATGGTTGATATATGGGTACTAGTTTAATTATTTGGTTCAAAATATATTTACACTTTACCTAGGGGTTTTAAGTTTCCTTTAAGTTTCCCTTGAATGCAGTCAATTACTTTGGCTTGAAAATTATTATTACAATAATTTTATCATGGATATATCTTCTGCAAAATTTGTGACTTTATGATATTTTGTAGGGAACATACAAAATTAAATGCTACCCGTGGAATCGTTATTATAATTCAGAATATTTTCTGCAATCCAATCATATTTGCTACAAATAAATTTCCATCTATGTTTGCCTTGTTCACCAGGTTTCAATCATGAATACTCAGCAGTCTTTGTTTTACTACCATTTAATGATAAGCATAGCTGGATATGATGTATGAAATTGTCAATAACTTTGATACACTCTCCTTCTGGCACTGAGCTGATTTTGGCTGTGATGGCCTTCTTCAGGTAAGGAATAGTCTGGGGATTGTTTCACTAAAAACTATCTTTAACATAACTCCACATATAAAAACCTGAGGGGGTTAGGGTCTGGTGAGTGTGAAGCCCATTCAAGATCACTCTTCATACAATCATCCTTGTGTAGCATTGACTGCTGATAAAACATGACTGGAATAAAAAAAATGTTCAGATTTTCTTGTTCAAAGTGTTGAGGCAGAAGATTTGGTTTTGATCAAACTGTATTTTGTTCTTCAGTCAGGTTAGGTCTATGAGCTTTTAAGCATTCTGATAAAATCTGAATCCAATTTTATACTTCCAGATGCCATAACATGTTTTAAAAAACAAACACCAATCATTTATATTTTTTCTCCTCCTTTTAGCATTTCCTAAAAAAAAGTCTTCTTTTCACAAGTTTTATTTTATTAGTGTATGGTAGTTATGCAGGTCGATAATAATCAAGACAAATACAGTGGTATAGTTAACAAAAAAATGTTACAGAAATGCATGTCATGATTCTGGGGCCATAGCTGCCATGAATTTCTGTCATGACTTTTACATGTAACAGTATTTATTGTCATTGGGTAAGTTCATTTATTCTTGAAATGGGTGGATCAGCTTACCTCATAACATTCTTATTGTTTTGCAAGCTGATCTGATTCATTTCATCTGTGAAGCTGTCTTAATAAAAATAAATCTATTTTATACAAAGTTTACATTTTGGTTAATATTAACTTTAAGGGAATCCTAAAATCATAATATTCAATAAAAAAAAAAAAAGAAAAACTATTTAAAAGTTTTTAATAAAATGTTTAATTAAACACCATTCAAACAGCTTTGTTGTCTATGCTCTGTTGGAATCAATTCAACATAGGTGCTTCTGTTTCAAACAAACATGGCAGCCATGATGCATTGCATTATGAAAACAAATAAATTTGCAGAAAAGTAAGAGTGAAAAAAAAATTTTTGTGCAGATTTTGGATAAAATTGTTCATATTAACTTTAGGTCCCTATTCTACAAACGTTTTTTTTTTTTATTTTCTGTAAAATTTATTTGTTCCCATAATGCCTCACATCAAAGCGGCCATGTTTGCTTGAAACCGAAATAGTTGTGCTGAATCAATTCCAACTAGCATAGACAACAAAACTGGTTACATCTATGTTTTGGAATTTGGAGATAAAGATTGATAATTTGTATTACTTCAATTATTTGGACTACTATTTTCATCTTGGATATTATCCCATATAAATTCCTAAGTTTAACAAGACGTACTTAAAGAAGGTCGGAGGTTACATCAGTCAATCGTTGTAAGAATAATATCTAAGATGAGAACAGTAAGCCGAATAATCAGATAAATGGTAAAAATTTATTAAATTACACATAGTTTTGTAAAAAAAAAAAAAAAAAAAAAAAAAAAAAACGTTGAAAAGCGTTGATGTAATAAGATGTTTTGGAATAATGCTGAAGAGCATATTATTTTAGGATTTCCTTAAAATTAATATTAACCCTCGATTTTTGTTGCAGGCATATTCTTGAGAAGACAAATAGTCATATTCACCAAATACGAATATAATATTTGGAAAACACATATATACTCACAAGTTAAAGGTGTTTGACAATAACATCTGAAAATCAAAAAAAATTTTAATATTGTCTAAAAAAAATTTTTTTTTTTTAATCTCTCTACATTTTAAAACTGCCATTTTGTTTTTTACATTTTATTCAGCAAGAGTATATTAAAACTTGTTGAAATTATTCAAAAGCAAAAGCTATTGCTTAATGTTCAGAAATAATTTTGAACAAAATTGTTTTTTTTATTTAGAAAAAGGAATAAGTTTTATAAGTCATTATTGAAGTAAAAATGTCATCCTTTATTTTATCTTTAGAATTCATAAAATAACATTTTTGACAGTTTTTATAGAGAAAGATAAATTCATAGTTATTGGATCATTAAAATGCTTTTAAATCGGGTTTATTTAATTAAAATCAGCATCAGAAAGATTTTCAAATTAAAAAAAAAAAATTTTTAATGGAAAAATTTTCTATTCTAAAATTGGTACTTGTTTTTAGGGTTGTGACATTCATTTTTATTCTTTCTTTATTCACACGGACTTTAAAAATTGTCACTGACGTAAATTGTTTATTTATTCATTTTCTTATTCATAAATTTTATTGATTTAGAAAACCTTTTATTCCCGATTTACTAAAAAATATGTCATAATTATGATCTAAAATAGCCTGGAAAGAAAAACAGATTTCTGAATAACTGAACTTAAATAGAAATAACAAATCGCTTGATTCAGAAGTGGCTGATGTGTTTTACTGTCATAACAGATTCTATAATTCAAGACTAGATGGTTACTATAGCTCGTAAAATTTTATTTATTTATTATGTTTGAATTATCTCGATTTTAAATCCATCTAATCATGAACTGTTAAAAAAATATTGGGCAGCAATGTTATTGTAAATTGGACCTAGTATTTTTGCATATCTTTGTTGGTTGTCTTGAGAATTAAACCTAATTCAAAGAAAAACAGCCTTAAAATGAAAATATTTCATAATGGCTGTTTTAATATATTAAATTGGGGTTGGGAGATCAAATCATGTTTGATGTTTTTTTTTTTTTCTTTTTAAAAGCTGATCAATTATAAACGATGATAAAGAAATTGACCATGTGTAGAAAGATCAGTGAATTGAGTTTGTACATAAAAGTTTGGATTTAGCAGAGAAGCCAACAAACGACTAAAGGAAAAATTAAATAAAATAAATTAATGTTATTTTAATACCTATCTGATTAAATAAAATATACTAAATTAAATTAAATATACAATAAATTAAATATTCAAAAAATTAAATGTGCAATAAATTAATGTTATTTTAATACCTATCTGGCTTTTTTTTTTTTTTTTTTGCTTTTGAAGTAGTTTTAAATTATTTTTTTTTTAATCTCAAATATTCAGTTTTTACAAGCGGTTTCACAAACAAGATTATGGCCTACAGTGTTCTTCATGGAAAACAAACCTGCCACCATCTTGTTTGTAAAACAACTCGTAAAAACTGAATATTTAGGATTAAAAAAGAGCATTTAAAACAACTATAAAACACAACAAAAATGAGTTGGGTAACTTTTATTGGCTATGGCAACATTTATTGCATATTTGATTTTTAGCCCTTTCTTTCATTTGTTGGTTTCTATTCTTTCAAAATTTTAATATTTAAAACAATTTCAATTCGAAAACTGGACATAGTTGATTTTCTTTTCATTAGGTTGTTCTTTTTTATAAATAACTTGAATTTAATTTGATATATTTGAAGAATCAATGAAAAGTAAATTCTATGGTTTTATTAGAAATTAGTAGTATCTACCTGTCATTGTTTATGTGTAAACTAAAAATGACTGACTTGTTTGTTGATTATTTTTATTTATTTATTTATTTTTTTTCAGAAGTCAAGACATTACCTCATTACCTGATTGTTTCTATGAAAAGGAGATATTCATGTAATGAATTATTTTCCTTGATTTCATTATTTAGTGACAACTAAAAAATGTATCCAATCTAAAAGTTTTCTTAATCAGAATAATTATTTTCATTAATAAAATTTACTTGAAATAAAATATATTCATGAAAATAAACATGGATTTTTTTCTTTTTGTTAAATGGCTAGTCTGAATCAAGTATTGATATGTCAGATGGCTTGCTACTTGGGCCTGAATTTAAAAAATTGATAATATAATTTTATAGATAGCTATCTATAATTAAAGAACAACATTTGAGAGAGAAAGTGCAAGCAAGCTACTTCCATCTTGCTGATTAAATTTATAGAGAAGTTTGTAGTTACTGCTATTAATATGTAGATGTTTTTAACAGAAAAAAAATATTAGGATTGACTTAAAAATCTAAAGCTATGCTAAAAAAATTATTTTTTGAATTATTTTTCCTGAAAAAATTAATATCATTTTTGCTAAATTTATTGCTTCCTTTATAAAAATTTTCAATATACAAAATGGCTGTTTTCATAAATCCAGATGATGATTTTTATTGGATAAAAATGTCATATCATTTGCTGTTTTTTTTTTTTTTTTTAATTTGATTGATGAGATCCAACAACATTTGTAAATGCAAATTTGTATGACTCATTTTCTATAAAATCCATTAATTTGAATGAATGGAAAGGGTGGATGGATATGTTGTATGGAAACAAATATATATATATATATATATATATATATATATATATATATATATATATATCTTTAACATAAATATATATATATAAATAATATATATATATATATATCTTTAACATAAATGTTATATATATATATCTTTAACATAAATGTGTATATTCAATAAAAAATGTAATATCTCAATTGACTTTGATTCTTTTTTTTATATAATCTTCTTACTGTTTTCATTGTGTAGAGTAAAAATAAAATAGATAAACCCCATAATTTATTATACCATACCTGTTCACACTGAAACACTTATCACAATATTCTGTGGATCTATATTAAAAAACCTTGTTAAACTTTGTGACATATTTACATTCTATGGAGGTCAGGCGCGAACGGACACCCCATAATTTTATTATACCATATTTCTTCAAACTGAAACATAATTATCAAAGTATACTTATGCAGATAGATATGAAAAGTCTTTATTAAAGTTTGTGCCTATTTCCATTCTATGGAGGCCAGACGCGAACGCAGCCCTCACAATTTTATTGTACCATCCCTATTTAAGTTAAAACATACTTATCAAAGTATTATTATGTACATCTATATAAAAAACATTTGTAAACGATTTTTAAAATTTTTTTATTTCCATACTTTGTGGACCAGGCATGTATGCAGACCCCACAATTTTAATGAATCATCATTATGCCAGATCAAACACCCATTCCTGTGTCTCGATACATCTTCTATCATTATATGTGATCAGTTATATATATATATATATGTGTGTGTGTTTAGTAATGTGATTGATAATTTAAAATTCAAATTAGAATTAAAAATTAAAAATCTGTTTCATAAGAAGGAACAACAACAAAGGCAATAATTAATCAACGATCGTACAAATTATTGACTTTGTTGTTGTTCCTTCTTATGAAACAGATTTTTAATTCTAATTTGAATTTTAAATTATCAATCACATTACTAAATATTAAAGTAGCTCTAGGATATTTGCCTATCAAGCTTCTTATCTGAATTACAACGAGCACTGTTCTTTTCTTGTATTTTAATTAAATTAGTAATTTTACTATCACATTAAAATACACTCTGCTCTTTAGACTACTGTTCTAACCCCCTTTAAATTATATATATATATATTTCCCCAAAACCTCTGACCTTGATAGAGGAGAGACTAAAACTTGCTGCTATGGTTTCAAATGATCTGAAATAACAGCAAGGGGAGACTTGATTCCAAATATTTATCATATGTTATATCTTCCCTCTTTGGTTTTCATATATCAAGCAAATTTCAGTGTATAAGGATTATTTGATACTGGGGATATTCATAATTGTACCCTATTTTCAAAAGAGGGAGATATAACATGAGAAATATTTGAAATGAAGTCTCCCCTTGCTGTTATTTCAGATCATTTGAAACAATGGCAGCAAGTTTTAGTGTCCCCTCCATAAAGGTCAGAGGTTTTGGGGAAATATCAGGTATTTTGTAATTCATATGCAAAACTAAGAAAACAAATAACTATGACTGAAATATTAGTAAAGGTGCAGTATCTTTCTATCCACAAAAAATTCTTTTAAAATTACCACTATTATAGGTTTTTGACGATGCTGAAAACGAAAATAACTGTTAAAATCCCGGGAAATGAGTTATTTCCAAGATATGAAGAAATTATAGTTTGAAAAATTGGGGGTTAATTTTTTTTGTGTTAATTTAACGTAAAATGAACACCTATTTATAGCCACCTTTTTTTTTTAAGGGTGGTGTTTATTTGGTAATTGTGGCCTGGTAAACCAACACAAAACCTACCTTTAAAAACTTGTTTTCAATAGGTTTTCAGGTGTGCTGAAAATGAATATCCCATTTAAATTTTCCGCAAATACATATTTTTCCGGATATTAAGCAATTTAATTTTTTATGTTATAAGTGGTGGCCATTGTGGTATGCTCAAGTGCATGCATATTTTTGATTAATACCCAGAAAAATACTTATTTGCAGAAAATTTAATTTAAAGATATCCGTTTTCAGCACACTCGAAAACCTATAGAAAACAAGCTTTTTAAGGTAGGTTTTGTGTTATTCTACCAGGCCACAATAAACATCACCCCTACAAAAAATAACAGACCTCCCCCCCAAGAAGTTGGTCATAAAGTGGGTGTTCATTTTACGTTAATATAGAAAACTGATCCCCCACTTTTTGAAACAATAATGTGCAATCTTAAGGGCGAATATCACAAAGCCAACTACACTATTCAGGTCATTAGCTTTCCAACAAACCTTCATTTATTAAATTCTGATCAATAGTCGCCAAGATTTCAAACTTATAAAATTGTTAAAAAAAGTGGTATATCTATCTATATATATACACTTGTGCCCGATATTATTCATACCCCTCGGATCTTTGAGATTTCTATAAGAATATTGCTCAAACCAGAAGATAGACAATATTAAAGGGATTTCAAACAATAAATCAAGCATAAGCATTTAATTTAAACTCAACAAATAAATAAATTATGCAAGTTTGAAACATTATACAAAGAAAAACAATAATGGCACTAGTTCAAAATTATTCATACCTCTCTTACTAATAGTCAATAGCATGCCCTTTATTCTTAATAACTGCCTATAACCGTTTGGGATATTTATCAACAAGGTTTTTACAAGCATCAACACTGATTTTTGACCATTCTTCAATGCAGTAGTTCTCCAAATCCCTCAAATTTCTAGGTTTCCGCTTTTTAACCTCAGTTTTCAATATGTGCCAGAGGTTTTTGATAGGGTTCAGGTCGGGACTCTGGCTAGGCCATTCCAAAACATTAATTTGATTATCCTCAAACCATTTCTTGACTATTTTGGCAGTATGTTTTGGATCATTATCCTGTTGAAGGACCCAGTTTGGTCCTAAATGGAGCTTCTCCGCATCCTGTCTAATGTTTTTCTGGAGTATCTCCAAATATTGCTCCTTCTTCATGGTTCCATCTATCTTGACCAAACTACCTGGACCACTAGCCGAAAAGGAGCCCCAAAACATTAGGCTACCACCACCATGTTTCACCGTGGGTATGGTGTTCTTTGGGTTGTAAGCTTCTCCTTTCTTCCTTCAAACGTAAGAAGCATCCATATGGCCAAACAATTCAATTTTTGTTTCGTCAGTCCACAAAATACTTGAGAAAACGGACTCTGGAGAATTCACATGGGTTCTAGCAAACTTTAGACGTGCTGCAAGGTGTTTTCCGGTGTGCAATGGAGTCCTTCTTGGTCTTCTTCCTTTCAGACCATTTTCATGCAGAGTCCTTTGCAATGTTTGCCTTGATATTTTTATGCCAGAAGACTCCAGATTTTCTAAAATGTCCTTATTAGTGGTGGTTGGATTTGCATTAACACTTCTTACAATATTCCTGGTGGCTCTAGCAGACAGTTTCCTTTTCCTTCCTCTACCAATCAAGTTGTTTGTTGTGTGGTGGCTCTGGAATTTTTTGATGATGCTCTGTACTGTTGCTGTAGGGACCTCAAATTTCTTGGAAATTGACTTGTAACCTAAACCATCCTTATGTGAATTCACAATTTTAGTCCTAAGATCATTACTAAGCTCTTTTTTCTTCCCCATTCTAATAATTTTTATTCTTTTATTGGTTTTCAGTTGATATCATTTTAATTTCTGAAAAATGCAAAAAACGAAATGAAATTAATCAAAGGTTGTATAAAAGCATTCAAAATAAGAATCAAACAGGAAACAAACAGTCAGAAATTCGATTAATACTGAAAAAATAAGGGGGTATGATTATTTTTGAACATTGCAGATTTTATAAATAGCTGTATATTTCTTTTATTACAAGTATCCCGAGATTTTAAAATGACGAAAATGATCAGAAGAGGTTTATTAAGAATATGTATCAATATGGACGTAAACAATAAATTCTTACAAAAGTTACACCTAATAAACTCAATTTTCAAGGGGGGTATGAATAATATCGGGCACAAGTGTATATATATATATATATGTTGAGTATTCGTCCAGTGATACTGTATGACCTGATTTTCCTGAGAAGACCTTCATGCCATACCCTGTCAAAAGCCTTAGATATATCTAGAGCTACCGTGCTACCCTCCCCTGCTTTGTCCAGTGAATGGTATATACATTCAGAGATTACAGTTAGAATGTCTGCTGTGGAACGGGCTTGCCTAAATCCATATTGTTGGTCGGTAAGAAGTTTAGCATCTATAAGGTGATGGACTAGAGCATGGTTAATTATGGACTCAAATATTTTGGCAAAAAGTGGGAGGAGGCTAATGGGACGGTAATTTGCTGGGTCAGTTCTTTCACCAGAATTCTTGAAAACTGGTACCACAGAAGCAGTTTTCCAGCAGGCGGGAAAGCAAGATTCATTAAGGCATTTGTTGTATAGTTTGGAGAGGATTGGAGCTACTTCGGTGGAGCACTTTTTTAATAGCACAGCCGGGATGAGATCAGGTCTACATGCTTTTGAAGTTTCAAGATTTTTTATAATAGTATGCACCTGAGAAGGGGTGATTTTCAGATTGTCTAGTGTGACGTCTGTCCGCAACGGAAAGTCAGGGAGGGGGTGGTTAGCAGGGTCCAGTATAGAGTTGGAGGCAAACCGACTGGCAAGCATGTTAGCCTTCTCGGTTGCTGTGCAAACAACCTCATGATTGTTGGATAGTGGGGGGATTGTTGATTGCCCATTATTTACTACACTGTTGTAGATTTTCCAGAAATCACGGGTTCCTAATTTCTGAGGTTCGATGTGTTTTTTGGTGGTTTCAGTAAATTCTCTCTTAGCTGTCACTATTTCTTTCTTTCAGTTACTCCCAGCTTCTATATACATTCATTGCAGTAGTCAGGAAACAAAATCGACGACTGAGTGTTTCTGTCGAATCCCTGTGATAGTATCTCTGCGCCTGGCTAATAGGCAAAGAAAGAATATGGAGTCTATCTACTCCTTAAGCAATTTAGGTTTGCAAACCGGTAATTAGTTTGAGTCATCAGCTCTAGGAAGTATATATAGTGCCATGGCAAGCCAACTTCAGTTTTGCTGTTTTGGGATCAATTTTGCTTGGGTTTTTTTGCTTGGTTGTCTCTGTGGCTTTTCCAGGCCACTAATATATATATATATATATATATATATATATAAAAGTGAACGTGTCTGTGTGTCTATCTGTTTGTGTGTCTATGTACATTTCTCTACGCAATAACTCTGTCAATTTTTAGTCTACAGACTCGAAATTTGATATACAGGGTACTGAGATTTGGGAAAATAGGTTCTTTGGACATGGATCTAACTTAATAACTCGATTTGAGCCCATAACAACAAATTTCAAGGGGTCATAATAGGAGTCAAATTTAAAAAATAATTTACGTTTTTTTTTTTTTTTTCAGCATATACCTCCAAACACCCGAGCAACGCCGGGCACACATGCTAGTATATCTATAAAAGTGAACGTGTCTCTGTGTGTGTCTGCCTGTCTGTCTGTGGGTGTACATTTCCATACGCAATAACTCTGTCAATTTTTAGTCTACAGACTTGAAATTTGATATACAGGGTACTGAGATTTGGGAAAACCGATGTGACCGGATTTTGGTCAGAAATTTGGCGATTAAAGGGTCAAAGTTCAACGATTTGACTTTTGAGAACTCTACCAAACTCCTCCGACAATTTTTGGTCTAAACACTTGAAATTTTAGATATAGGTTCCTTGAACATGGATCTAACTTAATAACTTGATTTGAGCCCAAAACAATAAATTTTAAGGGGTCATAATAGGGGTCAAAGTTTAAAAAATTGACCGCTTTTTTTTTTTTGTTCAACATACATCTCCAAATACCCGGGCAACGCCGGGCTGAAATGCTAGTATAGTCTAAAGAAGCTTTGAATAAAAAAATACAAAAATAAAAATAAAGAATGCAGTTTAAATTTTCGGAAGGAAAAAAAATATTAACTTTAACCTATCGCAGACTTACCACTTACATACTCCGACTTCTAAAAATTTTATAATGACAAAAAAGAATTCATTTATATGCGGAAAAAAAAGAGCCTTAACTAAAATTGTTAAATAGGAATAGACTTAGCACTTGCACACATATATATATATATATATATATATATATATATATAAAAGCGAATGTGTCTGTGTGTCTGTGTACATTCCCTACACAATAACTGTCAATTTTAAGTTTACAGACTCGAAATTTAATATACAGGGTACTGAGATTAGGGAAAATCGATGTGATCGGTTTTCGGTCAGAAATTTGGCTGTTAAGGGCTCAAAGTTCAACGATTTGACCTTTGAGAACTACCAAACTCCTCCGACACTTTTGGGTCTAAACACTTGAAATTTTAGGTATAGGTTCATTGGACATGGATCTAACTTAATAACTTGATTTGAGCTCAGAACAATAAATTTTAAGGGGTCATAATAGGGGTCAAAGTTAAAAAAAATTGACCGCTTTTTTTTTTTTTTTTTTGCTTAACATACACCTCCAAATACCCGGGCAATGCCGGGCACTCATGCTAGTATATATATATATATATATATATATATATTGTCAATGAATGCTAATATTGCCTGCTGAACAGTATCATCTTGTGATTACTGCATCCATGCTGATTCGCATAATAGATAGTGCCACATTGTGTTCAAATCACACGTATGTCAAGCAGTACCTTTTCTAGTCTTGTTTGATCATCCAAGTTAAGTGACATTCAGTGTGATAAGTACCACATGGGTGACCATTCGAGAATACCAGTATTTTGTGTTATGTGTTATTGACTCTGACATACAGCATAGGTATGAGGAATAAAATCTGACCAATTAACTAAGTGTCCAAAAGTGTTCTATTAGCTCGCTCAAATTGAGATCAAGAGAACGTGACTAACTAGTGATTTCGACTTCTGATGACTCTCATCGCCTTTTGATGAACTATTTTTTTCCATGTAAGCTATATATATATATATATATATATATATATATATATATATATATATGAGCAAACAGTTAATGAAATATGTTAAAAAAAACACTTTGAAATGAGTTAAAAACATATTTAATCTGAAAAGGAAACACTAGATAAATGGATAGTCCTTAATCCGCGGAGTTTCGAAGAAATACTCTCCTTCTCATCAGAGGGTAGGAATTAGCAAAATGCGGGATCGGATTTTGCATGCAGAAGTATTTGATGAAACAACAAATAAGTCAAAGATCTTACTTGAAAACAAAATAAGTTAAGCAGAGGGAATATGGTAAAGAAAAAGGTGATTACACATGAATGGATAGTCTGGTGGAAGATAAAAAATCCAGTGACGGTAAAATCCAAATGTAAAACTTCAAGAAAGTTAAAAGAATTTCCATTTGTACAAGTAAAATCCAAGGAAATCCTGTAATTGGAAGAAGATGGTCCATAATAATCCAAAGGCAGAAATCCATGAAATAATTCACAAAAATGTGTACAAGGAAAAAATAATATTAATAAAAGAAAAATAAGATGTGTTTTTCACTCTACTTCCGAGACATAACTATAAATAAAAAAAATCTGGGAAGAGAAAGGAGAGAAAAAAAATGATAAAGTTAAATATAAAATATAAAATAAAGGGAAACAAAAGTCAAACTGACCCAGACAGGAAATGTTAAAGGCGCGAAAATATATATAGGGCAAAATAATATAGGTCAACTGAAATGTACAGGTCATCACTTAAAAAAAAGGTCAGCAAGAATTGTTAAACGACATTAAAAGGAAAATAAAAAATAAATAAATATATAATAAATAAATAGAAAATAAAAAATAAATAAATAAAAAAATGAAATATAATAAAAAGTAAAATAGAAAATATAATATATAATATAAAATAAAGTAAAATAAAAATAAAAAATAAAAATAAAAATTATTTAAGGGGAGAAGATGGCCGGTATCTGCAATTTCAGAAAAAAAAATGTAAAAATAAAAAAATATAGTAAAATTTAAGTAAATATACATACAGGATATGAAAGTGTGGGTAGATTGATATATTAGATAGATAGGAAAGTTTAAAGAATAAAACATAAAATGCAGATAAAAAACCGGCCATGCAAAGAAGAGATAAAGATTTAAAATAAAGGATTATTAAATTATAAAGTATTAAGAAGTATGTCGAAAAACGATAAAGTTAAAGAAAAAAATGTTTTATATCTATATAAAGGGTAAAAGTAATAACTATGTAATTTCAAAATTGCCATAATTAAATTTGGACTTATGTTTACAGAAAGAGATCAGTTCATTTTTAGAATTTATTATATTGTTACTTAGAGGGGAAGTAATTATAGTTATAGCTTCGGTTGTGCAAATGCGACATGACTTAGAGCCTGGAGTATAAGACTTAACTTTTTTTTATAAGAGTCCATTTGATTGAGAAGGGAGTATTGTTAGAGTTAAGTTTTTTAATTAAAGTGGTTAGAGAAGTTCCTTGGTTATTATTAGAATTATGGTTGTTAAATGAAGAAATGTGGTTTGATATTCTTTTCTTAATTAATGTTGAAGTAGCGCCGATATATGTATGTACTTTATTAAAAGCTCGAGGTCTGGTATTAATATTAATTTGCTGATTTGTATTAGTTAAATAGTTTGAATTTTGTTCATAGTGTTCAACAAATGGTGGGACAATGTCTGTATGAGGACTATTTTGGAGGGGATAATGAGTGTTGTTAGTGTTAGGATGGTTATTAGGAGAAATATTATTATTCTCATTATTATTATTATTATTATTATTATTATTATTATTATTATTATTATTATTATTATCATCATCATTATTACTAGTTGTATGATTGTAGATGGAAGGGCTGCTCGAATGGTGTATTGGATTAGTAACTATATCAGATGGAGGATTGGAAGAAGAATAACTTGAAGACAAAATATTAGTGTCTGTTATGGGAGGATTGCATGGGAGCTCAGTAATAGTGTAAGAATATATAACATCTTTATGGATACAATCATTATTGAGTGGGCAAAGATGTTTGTTATTACAATTAGAGTTAGTTTTGGGTTTAATTGGGAAAGGGATTTTTTGGGCTGATTTAATTTTTTTGTTATTAGATGTTAAGATTCTTTGTGCTAAATTAGGCATTTTTGAATAAGAAATCCGGATTGAATTTTTATTGAAAATAGAACTATATCTGTGTGGTTATTTGAAAGAGTTTTGTACAATGTTGAAGAATTCCTTAGGTATATTAGTTTTGATATTTAGGCTAAATGGAGGATTACACCAAATATTTTTCTTTCTCCTGATGCGACTAGGTGGGTTATATATATATATATATATATATATATATATATATATATATATATATATGTATATATATATATATATATATATATATATATATATATATATAAGAACAAGTAGTTAATAAAACATGTAAAAAAACACTTTGAAAAAGAGTTAAAAACATATTTAATTTTAAAAAAGAAACACTAAATAAATGGATAGTCCTTAATCTGTGGACTTTCGAAAAACTACTTTCCTTCTCATCAGAGGGTAGGATTTAGCAAAATGTGGGATCGGATTTTGCTTGCAAAAGTATTAAATGAAACTACAAGTAAGTCATAGATCTTACTTAATAACAAAAAGTGAAGCAGAGAGAATAGGGTGAATAAAAAAGTGATTTCACGTGAATGGAAACTCTGGTGAAGGGTAAAATTTCCAATGATGGTAAAATCCAAAGATGCAGAATCCAAGAAAGTTAGTTAAATTTCCATTCGCACAAGTAAAATCCAAGGGAATCACGTAATTGGAAGATGATTCAAAGTAATCCAAAAGGCAGAAATCCGTGGAATAATTCACAAATAGGTACAAGGAAATGGAAAAGAATTCCAATATATTATTAAAAGAAAGATAAAATCTGCAAAAAAAAGAAATGGAACAAATATACAGCTCGACTGTCGAAGCAAGATTGAATTAAAGAAAATGGATGAAGAAGAAAGAAAAAGAAGGGAGAAAAAAAAAAGAAAAAAGTTGAATTGTGATTGGAATAATTTTAAGATAGAAAATAATGTCAAAATGACCCAGACAAGATAACGTTAAAAGCGCCAAAAATTTTAAGCAAAAAAGAGATCAACTGAAATTTAAAAGAATTTAAGAATTGAATTATCAGCAGGAGTTTTTGAAGGACAACCAAATGAAATAAGGAGAAATATAAAATAAATACGTACACATGTAAATGCATACATACATATATATGAATACATACAAATATACATACACACACACACACACACACACACACACATATATATACATATATATATAAGAGCAAATAGTTAATAAAACATGTTAAAAAACACTTTGAAAAAGAGTTAAAAACATACTTAATAAGTGGATAGTCCTTAATCTGCGGAGTTTCGAAGAAATGCTTTCCTTCTTCTCATCAGTGGGTAGGAATTAGCAAAATGGGGGATCGGATTTTGCATACAAAAGTATTTGATGAAACTGCAAGTACGTCAAAGATCTTACTTGATAACTAAAAGTGAAGCATACACACACACATACATATAAGTAAATAGATTAATTAAAAAATGAATTTTTTATATATATATATATATATATATATATATATATATATATATATATATATATATATATATATATCACTCAATGTAGAAGGGTTTTATCATTCAATGAAGAACCCCTCTCTGGACTTTAACCATCTAAATCTGTCCCGACTTATACGCTGCCATCTGGGACCCATGTGTTTTATCAGGTCGTTCCTCCATCTCGTTCTTGGTCTTCCCTTTGGCCTCTTATGTTCAATGGATCATCTGTTGCTATGTTGTCTGGCTATATGTCCTGCTCATCTGTGTTTGGATGTTTTGATGGCAGTATTGATGTAAATAACTCTTGTTTGTTAGCAGATCCAGATGTTTGTCTTTCTATCTTGTAGAGTGATGCCTAACATTATACGCTTCATCTTCCTTTGTGCTACTGCAAAGATTTCACTATATATATACAGATTTATACATATATGCACATGTGCATTGTTGTTGGTATCCGTCAGTCTTGGAGACTATATTGTTGCACCTGTAGAGATGAATGAACACCATCTTCTGTAGCTAAATAAGCCTATTTCCAAACTACAGTGTCAGTTGCAGACGTCGCAAGTGTAGGTCGGTGCATCACATGGTGGTCTGTTGAATTTTGTTGAGTGGCCTTCCTGAATAGTCTTTTGATCTTCGCTCGTTTTGCAATGGACCCTTTGCTAATGGCAAGGCCTTTGGTTACCGCTTGTCTCCAGATGTTGCAGACTTTAGTTTTGGGCTCCCAAATGGTAGGGTCAATATCACATGTTGTCATGTTGCGTTTACACACGTCGACACAACGGAGGTAAGGATGACCAATTTTCCTAGTGGTGAGTTCACCATGAAGTATGTCTTTTGGGATTCTCCCATTGTCCATGCGAACGTAGGCGTCTTTGGCGAAGGACAGTACACATGGAGGGGATACCATACCAGCCCTTGCGAGCACAGCATTGTTTGTAACTTTGTAATTTCAAGAAATTCCAAAAATTCTCCGCAGACTACACATGTGAAATGCGCCCAGTTTCTGTTCTTGGTGGCTGTAGGTTGTCCATACTTCACTGCCATACAGAAGGGTACATATATATATATATATATATATATATATACATACAGTCTGTTTAATATACAAACATTATTTGTTACATATGTGCATACATGTGTCAGTGGAATCTCAATTCAAAGAGATCACCTCATCAGACCAGAAAAGGAGACATTGAAATAAGTGCTTGTTTGTTTGTAAATAAACAAGCAGCTCGAGCACTGTAAAAACGGTGGGTTAGTGTTTATTTAAATGAGCATTTGTTGAGGCCATTTACGAGCACCAATCCCATGGAACAATGGGTATAACTTCCAACTATCAACGTGATGGTTGTAGGTTCAATCCCCAGCTAGTAAAAGAAGCTAGTCTAGCCACACTGATGAGTTGTAATACAACGAAATAGTACTGTATGTGGATGACAACAACATATATATATATATATATATATATATATATATATATATATATATATATATATACTAAACTACCTGTCACGCGTTGGGTCAGTATATGTCATGGCAAGCTATGAAAAACGAGATGTTATTGAAATAATGTCTCCTTTTCTGGTCTAATTACACTGAAACATGTATGCAAATATGTAACCAATAATGTTTGTATAATAAACAGACTATATACCAGCTCTGTCCTCGTTGAGCACCTTTAATTTGATTTACATCTAGGAAACTAATTTTTTTTTTTTACATTTTCACCCCAAACAAGGCACATTGCCACTTTGGTGTAGTGGGCTACTATCAGGGGCAACAACTATTGGGATACTATGTAGGGATTTGGGCAGCAAGATGTCGGTTCACGTTACACTTGAACTTTTGCATGTCAGTACAGTTGGGGAAGCAGTGGCCTGGAATGGAATTCCAGAGTTTAGCGGTTCTGGGGAAGAAACTACTTGAGTAGAAAGATCTTTTACATCTAGGGATCTCTGTGTGGGGGTAGGATTTAGCTGCCTGTCGCGTTTGTCGAGGGTGTCTACGGTGTGGGAGCACAAGTGTCTGCAGTTCGCCAGAGCATTCACCATTAAAATACTTGTAGAACAGGCAGAGGGATGCAACATTACGCTGATGGGACAGAGGCTGAAGCTTAGATGCCAGTTCAGGGCCTATCAGATTTGCGACTCTCTTTTGAACCTTGTCTAGGAGCGAAAGACTAGTAGCAGATGCACCAGCCCAAATGTGACAGCAATACTCCATACATGGGCGAATGGTGGCCTTGTAGAGGTACAGGATACTTTCGGGTGTTAGTAGTTTTCTAGCACGGTAGAGAGAGCCCACCTTCCTTGCAGCGGCCCTGGCAATCCTCTCGATGTAATTGTTCCAACTCATGTTTCCTGTGAACGTTAGGCCAAGGAGCTTGAAAGACGTATTCTCAGATAAAGAGTCGTTGGCCATTGCTATAGGTGGTAGAGAGGGTTTCTTGTAATTATTGAATGAAACTAGTTTAGTCTTGGCGGCATTGAACGTGGCCATCCATTTTTGTCCTCATTCCACTACAGATTGGAGGTCATCCTCTAGTGTTTCTGCCATTTCTTTAGATATGTGTTCATTTGTTTTCCTGTCGTGCCTGTTATAGAGTGTGGTGTCATCACCATATATACCCATCTCAGAGGAAATTTTGTCGGGGAGGTCATTTATGAATATTAGGAACAATAGAGGTCCAAGGATAGACCTCTGGGGCACTCCTGGATTTATATCATATTGTTTAGATGTACGACCGTCGAGGACAACCTGGATTTTTCTCTTATCTAAGACGGATTTAATTATGTTAAGTATTCTACCAGTGATACCGTATGATCTAATCTTCCTGAGGAGACCCTCATGCCATACCCTGTCAAAAGCCTTAGATATATCTAGAGCTACCACTCTGCCCTCCCCTGCTTTGTCCAGTGAATGGTATATACGTTCAGAGATTACAGTTCAGATGTCTGCTGTGGAACGGGCTTGTCTAAATCCATATTGTTGGTCAGTCAGTAGTTTAGCATCTGTAAGGTGATGGACTAGAGCATGGTTTATTAAGGTCTCAAATATTTTGGCAAAAAGTGGGAGGAAGCTAATGGGGCGATAATTTGCTGGGTCAGTTCTTTCACCAGAATTCTTGAATACTGGTACTACAGAAGCAGTTTTCCAACAGCCCGGAAAGTAAGATTCATTAAGGCATTTGTTGTAGAGTTTGGAGAGAACTGGAGCTATTTCGGCTGAGCATTTTTTTAATAGCACAGCTGGGATGAGATTAGGTCCACATGCTTTTGAAGTGTCAAGGTTTTTTATGACAGCATGCACCTGAGCAGGTGTGATTTTCAGATCATCTAGCGTGGCATCTGTCCGTAACAGAAAGTCAGGTAGGGGGTGGTTGGAAGGGTCCAGTGTGGAGTTTGAGGCAAACCAACTGAACAGCATGTTAGCCTTTTCGGTTGCTGAGCAAACAACCTCATGATTGTTGGTTAGTGGGGGAATTGTTGATTGCCCATTATTTACTACACTGTTGTCGATTTTCCAGAAGTCACAAATTCCTAGTTTTTGTGCTTCGATGAGTTTTTTAGTGGTTTCCATAAATTCTCTCTTAGCTGTTGCTATTTCTTTCTTAACGTTACTTCTAGCTTCTATGTACTTCTGTCTGTTTGAACTGACACACACACACACACACACACATATATGCGTGTGTGTATGTGTGTGCTTTCGTGCGTGTGTGTGTTTGTATATATATATTTTACATTTTTTTTTATTGGAGAAGTGATATTATCCACTGGAGAGCCATGTATTTAACAGCTGTCCTGTTTTTAAATTTCCGAAACAGCTACACGGTAAGCAGCTGATGATCCCCGTTTTCTATTTACAAAATTTTAGTTAAGGTTTTCTCTTTTCATCCGTATGTAGTTAAATTCTGTTTTGAAATTGAAGACTTTTGCGAAATCGGCTTATGCAAATGCTAAGTCTATTCCTATTTAACAATTTTAGTTAAGGCCTTTTCTTTTTTTTTTTTTTTTTTTTTTTTTTTCATCCATATATAAATGAATTCTCTTTGGTCATTATAAACTTTTTAGAAGTCGGATTATTTAGGTGTGATAGGTTAAAATTAATATTTTTTTTCCTTCCGGGAATCTAAACTGCATTCTTTATTTTTATTTATTTTTTTTTTTTTTGCATTTTTTTTATTTAAAGCTTCTTTAGACTATATATTTTGTTTGAGTTTAAGCCTAAATATATATATACTGCATAATCACGTTGACACACTGGTTCTTGTCAGATCACCGAAGTTAAGCAATATTGAGCCTGGCTAATATCAAATGGGTGACCATTTGGGAATTCTAGATACTGTATGTGCTTTCCGCTTATCTTGGCTATGGGAAAAAAGCTCCACTGCTGTTGTGGTAGGATCCACCTAATTAGCATATGTGGAGTGTTAACCATATAAATATGGTTGGTACCGTAAAGATAGGAGAGACCCATGGAGAGACTCGACGAAAGACTCTAAGAGACAATGAGATCGAGAATCAACGACTACCCAGCCGACGCCTTCTCCAGGGAGAGTTTCTCCATGACTCTACCAATGGACTCTATGTACATATTGTATATACTTTCTTGCTCTCATTATATCTGTTCTACCTTTCTTTTATGTTGTAGTTATTTATTTCTATGTGTTCAGTTGTGTTTCAACAACGGCCTTGTGGATGCCTTGTCAATTGCAAAAACAAAGGGAGAAAACCCTGACAAAAATCCGGTTTGGAGTCCTGATAGGCAGATGATGAAGCCCTGCAGCACCTTTCTGACAACTCCTGCAGCTGTGTTAGCCCTGACCATATTGGCTAGCCTTTCTATCAGACTTTGTCTGCTATGCCTAGAGGGGGACCCTGGTAACTGGGCACAACTAGATCTCCTTATCATCCACTGTGAAGAGGCAACTCCAGTTTCGACTGTATAGCCACAACAGGTGTTGCAGTGCATCAAATGCAGAAAGTCATTTTCTCGGAGGTTGGATTAAAAATGTAAACAAATGCGGACGTTTAAAAGTGTTGTTTCACCTCGCAGACACATGGAACTTTTTTTTAATATTAGCCTTCCCATCTTTTCTCAGCTCGTTCTTCTTAACGATACAAGGTGCATTCAATAAGTTTCCAGACTTTTTTATTTTTGTACAGGCATTTAAAATTGTCATAGACTCTTGAAAATTCAATATGTTATTGCTATATATCTTATGAGATGACTGACCAAACTTTTATGATTTCAGGTCCAAATGAACAGCTACAACAAGAATTGGAATACATCCTGCTAAAGACTGATTGTCACAGCTGGTGAATTTCAAAAATGCAATCTGGGTATGAGGACACTTTAGAAGAATGGTATGCAATAAAATTCTGTTTTAAACTTGGGGAAAAAATGCCACAGAAACATATTGAATGCTTCAAACTGCTTTTGGACCATCTTGCTTGAATCGAGGATCTGTTTTTGAGTGACATAAAAGATTCAAGGAAGACAGAGAGTTTATGAAGGATGATGAGAGGTGTGTGAGGAGTAAGGAAGTCAGAACACCAGAGTTGATTGGCCAAATAAAGGATTTCATGGATAAGGACCGTTGTGTGTCTATAGAGACAATAAGTGCACAGTTTTATGTCAGTGTGGGAACTTTACAGACAATTATTCGAGAGGAACTGAAGATGCAGAAGATTTGCGCACATACACCAGTCCAGTACTCCATCCTTCTCACAGTTTATTTAACCAAAATGGTCATCAAGACAATTCCTCACCCTCCCGATAATCTAGACTTTGCTCCCTGTGACTTTTGGTTATTCCCTAAGCTCAAGGAAAACCTTAGTGGCTGTAATTATGAGACAATTGAGGAGATGAAAGGCTGTGATGAGAGTCATAGACATTCTCACACAAGAGAACTTCCAGAGGCCTCCCAGAAATTGTAGGAACGGTACAACAAGTGCATTACAGCCGGAGGATATTACTTTGAAGAGGACTAGAGTTTCATGTGTGTATTATCAGTAAAAATATGAAAAAAGTCTGGAAACTTATTTAAGGTACCTAAAAGTTTTGTTGTGTTCAGTTTTGTTCCGTCCCACCAATTATAAATGCTTTTGTTAAGTCTTTTGCTAAATTTTATTTTTTGGAATTTTAAATTTGGTTAGTTTTTCTATGTGACTACTTTTAGCAAACCAACCAGCAAAACACGTTTACGACATAAAAATTTCGTCACGACTAAATGTCAACATAATAAAAGTGATGGCGGCAGCAATAGCGGTCATCGATAGTTTAGATGTAAGAGGAGATAAAAGACAAAAAAAATGTCAGCAGGTGTGCAGTGTTATCGCTGTAATCAAGGACAGTTTTGATACACCGAAACTCAACAGAATATTTTTTATGGATACGGTGATCAGGGTTACATTGCGAGATTCTGTCTGAAAAAATGGACAATGGATGACTATTGTGTCAGCAGTTACCCTATAGTGTGACTTTTCATACACAAGAGATTAGACGATTGTTTTTCATCTTTATTGTATCATGGCTTACGTTAACAATTCGAATACAATAATGTAGAAATGGATTTTTGAAACGGCGTAAACGCAAGCTTAGAGAATGCAACATATTTATACGGTATAAAATATTGCGTATGAGTGAATTGTGTTGCAAGATGGTGACGGGACCCGTTTTACAACTCTTAATCACCCCATATATGACATAGTCACGTTGACATACCCGTTCTTGTTAGATCACTGATTAAGCAACGTTGAACCTGGTCAGTACTAAAATGGGTGCTCATTTGGTAATACCAGGTGCTAAAATGGGTGACCATTTGGTAATACCAGGTGCTAAAATGGGTGGCCATTTGGTAATACCAGGTGCTAAAATGGGTGGCCATTTGGTAATACCAGGTGCTAAAATGGGTGGCCATTTGGTAATACCAGGTGCTAAAATGGGTGGCCGTTTGGTAATACCAGGTGCTAAAATGGGTGGCCATTTGGTAATACCAGGTGCTAAAATGGGTGGCCATTTGGTAATACCAGGTGCTAAAATGGGTGGCCATTTGGTAATACCAGGTGCTAAAATGGGTGGCCATTTGGTAATACCAGGTGCTAAAATGGGTGGCCATTTGGTAATACCAGGTGCTAAAATGGGTATGCATTTAGAACACAATATTTCGAATGTTAGGCAAAACAAACAAGTATTTTATATTTTTAATTAAAACTAGCAGGGAGACCCGACTTTGCCTTGGATTGAATGAGGATCAACGGATGTTTCATACTTCCAATTGTCATTGAAATAGGTTAAATCGACCATTTTTCACTCAGATTAATTGATTGCCTCCTCTAGTCGGGGACTCACCGCATGAAGCTTCACATACCTCCTCACAGTAACTTATTCCACAATACATTGTAGTCTACATTGCACTGTAGAGAACCTACTGTTGATTTTATATACAAAAAAATCAAATAATAGCTTGAATTAAACTTTCACATGCAAACGTCAAGTATCATGGTTCAGTTGTGCTCTGAACAGAAACATTTATTTTGAACGCGCCCTGTCTTTTCAAATGATCTACTATAAGTGTGACTTTTCTGGTTTTGCCGTGATAAAACTTCTCAAATGTACTTCTGATGTTAGGCTGTATAAGGATGTTAACTTTAATCAAAATTGGACTGTTCCTTCTTTAATCAGATTTTTTCGATTATTGGGTTTTGATAATTATAGGAAGCATTCTGATACAGAGCCTATTGAAGAACACTCCCAAACACATGAAGTACATTTGTGTGAAATTAAAATAAAAATCAGCCCAGCCCTTTAGGAGTCCATAGGTAACAAACCCACACACACACACACAAACACACATACACACACACACACCAAGTCCCTTACAGGATTCTTCCAGTCTTTGACAGACTATGGATACCCACAAAGGTGTGCCAGCGCGTGAAATTTTTGTAGCAGTAAGCGCGCAATCTCCAACCACACCTCTCCTGAGTCAACATTGTTAAATACCATGGCAAGTGAAGTGTATGTACTGGACGACTGGAAACAAATGCCGAGATAAGCGGAGAGCACATACAGCACCTAAAATTCCCAAATAGTCATCCACTAGGTACTAACCAGGCTCAACGTTGCTTAACTTGAGAATCGGTGTGTCAACGTGATTATGCCGTATATATACTTTGTATATATACAAAGTGCCGTATATATGCAAAGTATATATACTTTGTATATATACAAAGTGCCTTATATATATATATATATATATATATATATATATATATATATATATATATATATATATATATAACAATATAGCTATATTCCTAGATCCAAATATTTATTTTTAATGCAAAACAACTTCTCCAGCATGTTAAAATTTTGATACATTTTTTACAGACCCTTTTCGTTATGCAAAAACAAACGGTTATGATTATGTCAATACCGGCCCTTTTCGTGCATATACTCTTCCAAAAAATTAGAAATTCTTTGCTTCGATAGAAAAAAAACTGCATGACAATATAATGTCACAAGAAGAAAGAAACTTCATAGAAGAATCAACATTGTGTTTTTTGCCGGCAGCCATTTTGGTTTTTATCAAGATTTGCTGATGAAACTATGCCCTTTAATGGATGTGAGAGTAAAACGAATTCCCACACATCCAATGCAATGGCAAAATCCCTAGAAAACGACCTTTAATCAGTAGTGGAAAGGTACCATAAGTGGTAGCATTTAATTCTTAGACTAAGCTTCTTTCCTTTAACAACTACAAAAATCCTCACCATGACAAATAACCCTATCTTTAGCACATTATTCAAATTTCTCGACCTAACATTCACAAGCAACATGAATTAGAACAAATACATTGCGGACATTGCCAAGGCTGCTGCAAAAAAGGTGGGCTCTCTCAACCTTCAGACAAAATTACTCACACCAGAGAGCATCTTATATACAAAGCCACAATTCGTTCATGCACGGAGTATTGTTGCCACATATGCCAGGTGTCTTTCAGTCTTAGACAGCACCACAAAAAGAGTCTCAAATCTAATAAATCCTGCACTATCAGCCAAACGCCATGTCCCATCGCTGCAATTTTGCATCCTTGTGCCTGTTTTGCAAGTACTTTAATGGAATGTGCTCTGATGAACTTAAAGAACATTAATGAAATTAATGTACATATTCCCAATTAATCTGACAAGCAGTAATATCCTACCTCTT
Source organism: Euprymna scolopes (assembly GCF_053919585.1). Lineage (NCBI taxonomy): Eukaryota > Metazoa > Mollusca > Cephalopoda > Sepiida > Sepiolidae > Euprymna > Euprymna scolopes. The sequence continues at coordinate 46,498,778 of NC_136484.1, forward strand.
TACTGCTGAGGTCTCTAAATGCTGGAAAGCCTTTTACTCTAATAGTTTCTTTCCTCAGATTGTTGGAATTCCCCCTTTGTTTACTGCTTTCCTTTCTGCAGAAGTTTAAATGTAATGTGAGCAAACATCTTGCTGCTCAACATCCTTTAGACCTCTGATACACATTATTCTCAATAGCAGACCCTTACGTTCAAGTGACAATATGCCTTGTTTGGGTGTGAACATCAGTAAAAAAAAAAATTAATTGGATGTTCGAGTCACTTTTTTTTTGATTTAAACAATTTAAGCCGAGTTCAATAGGTGACCCAATGGTTCACATTTCCTAGTATTATTTTAAACTGAATTGAGACTGATCAACCGAATCTCTCAGAGAAATACATGGACGCATCTAAAAAAAGTTTGCTGAAGAAGAAGAAGAAGAAGAAGAAGAAGAAGAAGAAGAAGAAGAAGAAGAAGAAGAAGAAGAAGAAGAAGAAGAAGAAGAAGGAATGATATATAAAATGATTGGGAAAAAAAGAAGATGTCATTAATCCTCTTATGTTCCGAGAATCAATGTGAAAATGAGTAAAAAGAAAAAAGAAAAAGAAAAAAGAAAAAGAAAAAAAAGCATAATTTCATTTAGTTACGTGCCAGATTCCTATCCATGTTTTCTTTCTTTTTTTATTGCAGAATTTTCATTTTTTTTTCTTTTTAAATAATTTACGTAAGATTTTTTTTTTACTAAAAAAAGGTTCTGTTCGACTTTATTCAATAGTTTAGAAAAATATCCAAATAATATTTTGTCCATTTGCAATGGAAATCAACTTTGTTTAAAAGAGAAATAGATTTTTAGTCGCCTCACTATTTTCAATCAATTATGGTGAAAAACATTTGAGAAAAAATAGAAAGATGTATTCGTGTAATGTACGCATGTTTCTCCCACAAGTGACTTTTGCCAAAATATATGCGCACATCATATTATTTCATCTATTTTATTGTCAGAGTTGAAAATAAAGAACTATCCATGAACAATGAAAGTAAATGTTACTTTGTGTTGTATATTTCTGGGTGTCTCTGCGATTGCTATCAGAAGACATTACCTTGAGATACAAAAAAGCTTTTGAGAAAGTATACTTCTAGGAAGAACTGAACAAAACGTATGTATACTTTGAAGGACTATCCAGAGAGAGGTAGTTTATTTCTGAATTCCCACACATGAGCAGAATACGTTTTCTTAACTTCCAGATAGAGGAATGCATTCTGTAATGTTGGTCAAAATAAATTCAAGGTAGATAACTCGTATTTAAACCCAGGAGAGATAAGTCAGATAATTACCAAACTAACAATTCTTTATTTCGTCGCTATTTTATCAAAAACAGTTGTTATATTATAATTGTATAATTATAATTGCACATCTGTTCTGCCAGTGATATGGCATATTATATCTGGATGAACACCCAACCAAAAACTCTTGGAGTGTTGCTTCTTCTATCTACTCTACCTTTCTTAATTCTCAAACTCTTTTTAATGTCCACAAAGCATCCAGCTTGCCCGTTTGATCTTGGATAAGAGGAGTAGGAGTAGGAATAGGCGGAATTATTTTTTGGATAGTTTACTGTTTATTCTCAGTGAAACTCTTCAAACGCTGTTGCTGCAAACTATTCTATTGTTTATTAAGCAGTTTTAGAAAACGGGTTTTAAAGTATTTTACTGGTACCACTTCCTGCAACTTTAACAACTAAGAAAACCTCTCCACTACTACAAGACTAAAGCACCTTTTTTTTTCTTGGTCTGCAGAGTCAGTATGCCCTTGTAATGTAACAGAAATCTAAGCTATACTAATCGTCGGTTGAATCACTGAAACTAGAAATGTTTACAAACATAAATACTTAACAAACGCAGATAGTTCGCAAGTACATAAATACACATTTTTATTATAAATTGACAAACATGAAAGTCACGTAACATAACAATACAAAACAAAAATCATTTGTTACTCACTTAGAAGTGGTTAAAATCCTACTTTGTCTCATAGTGGGACAATGTTCTCACCCGGGTAAAACCTTACATTTCTTGTCAAGGCCGAAACATCTCTTTTCTAATTTTTTCAAAGGGAAGTCACTCCCCAGTGTCTATATAAAATGGTATTCTTTGCCTAAATTCTCCTACATCTATTGGAAGTGAACGAGTCTACTACAATACTAGGGATGTGACGGTGGTTAAGTGGCTAATAATAGGGACTGATAACCTGGGGGTGCAAAGTTCGAATACAGTTCAATTCACAGAAGCACTTTCACTTAGTTGGGCAACCCTCAGGTGGTCCCCTTCCGTAAGTATCCGCTGCCTTTCTAAAAAGAATTCCAACTAGAAAGATAGCAGAGAAACAAATGACAACAATAGTCATCTGATTCGTACGAAACAAATAAACGATGTTGAACTCCAACGATAACAACAACTACAACAATATTCAAATGATCAAACAATTTAAATAATCGATTTAATTAATATGTATTTTATTACTACAAAATGCTGGAACACAGCAAGCAAAACCAAGCCAAATGTCTCTGCATCATTAATATTTATTATTTCAACACTACATGGACTGCGAAGGACTCTGGTAATATAATGCCTTAAGTTCACTTGATAGGATAGTTTTGTGTTAGATTTGGTTGCATCTATACATGCACACAGTGTGAAATATAAAGAAATCACTGGCAATTCAAGTATACCTATCGATTGGTGATTGACTGAGTGATTGTGTGAATAAGAAAAGGATTACATGATACCAAAGAAAACCGAGGAAACTGATGACCATGCGTAATGCAGTACACCCGAAAGACGATACTGATCGGTCCAGGTGTATCAGAAATTTGGGGGAATTTTTGACACTCCTAACAGAAAACTGCGAATAAAATATAAAAAAAAACTCGTAATTTATCTCTTTAAAGTGGGTTGTTTATTTTCTGTATGGAATATACTTCCAAAATAAACTATTAAAATTGTTTAAAAAATAATAGAAATATTATTTTTTTTATTTAAAAAAAAAACAGTGTTTACAAAATGCCGGCGCGCCTTCATGCAAACATTTTTTTTATGTAATGAAATCAATTGAATTTTACGAGTTAAATATTTTTGAATTTTTAAACTTTAAAAATCTATATAAATTTTTCTATTGGTTCACTGTTTTCGATATTTTCAGGGTCAATGTGAAATTGTCTGCTCTTTCTAATAAACCGAATGTAATATTTTAGACAAACGTTATCTTTTAAATTCACCCCGCCCTATTTTGTAAATGTCTATTAAAAATGAAATAATTTATCTACCAAAGTTTTATATATCACAAATTGAAGATAAAAGATCAATAAATAAAATATTCTAATTTAAAACAAAAAAATAAAGTGTTTTTTGGAAATTTATCTGTAAAGTCCAAAGTGTAAAATCTTTTTTTTTAACCACGTTGATTTTTTTTTATTTTCTAAATGAAAGCTCATGTTATGCTTATATCGTCAAGTAAATACCGGACGCTGACGGCAATTTTTCCTATTTCATTCAATGTTTTCTTTTTTTAGATATTAAAAAAAAAAATCAGTCGATAAAGAAGTATTAAAATATATCAATCAAAAACTCGTGTAATTCATTAAGAGAATTAAAAAAAATCGGTCAACTGGATTTTTTGTTTTAGGGGAAAAACTTATAAGTGAATGTGTGTGTGTATGATTTTTTTTTAACTATGGAGGACCAAAAATACTAATTTTGGTTTACATCCTGCATTAAAAAGACATATAAATTAAGGCACAGAATATAAATGCGAATAAAATCAGACTTGTCTCCCTTTATTTGAACAGTTAAAAAAAAAAAAACAAATGAAAGTTCGCATTTTTTTAAATCCTTGTTTACAAAAGTATTTTATTTAAAAAGGACATGGAATATAAGTATAAATATGAATAAATTCTTAACAATGAACAATTGAACTACTCATCGAATAGTAAGTTTTATAGGTAAGTGATTTTTTGGAATTTATATATATTTTTTATAATCGAAGGAAGTAAAATTTCGTTGATTTTCTTTAAATCTTTTTTAAAGAAAACAGATTAAAAAAAAACAAATATTACATAATTTGCTATTAGACCTGTTATTTTTAAAATTTTGGTCTTTGCTCCTTTAATTAAAAAAAAATTAGGGTTTGAATTACATTTTTCAAGAAGTTATAAACTTCGAAAGACAGTAAGTCTAAATATTCCAGTGTTTACCACCAATTTTTACTGACGATTTCTGATGCTGCATAAAATCGGCTATACATGAAAAGTAATGAAGGAGGAAGAGGACTGTTGATTATAGAAAACTATGTGGAAGACACAAAGTGATCGAGAAAAATACACAATTCAGAACACAGAAAAACTGATTACCGCAACGTAAAAATGAAAAATGCAATAGACAATGAAACCAGAAATTAAAAAACAAAAAAAGAAAAGTGGTAAGAGAAACAGCTACATGGATAACTCATGAGAATAACAAGAGAAGAGAATCATGAAAATACCTGGACATGAGTAAGAAAAGAACCAAATCTATTGACAGCTGCACAGAACAACACAATTAAAACTAACTACATCAAAGCGAAAAAAAATAGATAAAACCCAGGTAAAAATGTCGATTATGTGTACAAAGGAACAAAAAGGTGAAACCATAATAAACAAATGCAGCAAAATCGCCAAAAAAAGATTACAAGAGCAAACACAACTGCGTGAAAAAAAAAACAGTACACTGATAACTCTGCAAACGACTGCAGTTCAAACATACAGACAAATGATAGAAGCACAAATTGGAGACAGTACTGGAAAATGAAAACCACAATATCCTTTGGAACATGGAGCTACAAACAGATAAACTCATCTAAGCCTTATAATGACGTCATAAATATTAACAAGAATGAAAGAAATTGTCAAATTGTAGATTTTGCCATTCCAGCAGCCCAGATAGTGAATATCAAAAAGATTTAAAAAAAAAAAAATTAAATAAATATGCAGAATCTACCAGAACGATATAGAACATGAAGACAATCAATATAAACCAATAATTGTCTCAATGAACATGGCTAAAAGACTAGGTGAAATCGGAATCAAGGGTAAGATTAAAACTATACAATAGACGATAATGCTGAAAACAGCAAAATTCATAAGAAAAACACTTGAATAGGGAAATTAACCCACATGAGCTGCAAGCACTAACTAACCATAAAAAAAAAACATTAAAAAAAAACATAAAATAAAAAAAAGAGTACATGCACAGGAGAGATATAAGCGTGAGAGAAAAAGTGAAGGGACTTATTTGCCTTGTTTTACCGCTCAGTGTATCGCTACACCGGAAATTAGGAAGTAGGTTAGCTGATTATAACCTTACAAAGGCTCATACAAAAGTGAAAAGTGTGCGATAAATTTAAAAATGGACAAAATAGATTACGTGTAACAAGTAAGTATCATATCCGGGTAAGAAGTATATGTTAGCCAATTCAAAGTGATCCGGATATTAGAGCAGGTATGTTTAATAACTCCAATGCCCAGAAAAAACAACATCACTCTGTTTTGTTATGCGATTTTATACAAGATAACTTTTTGTGCTGCCCGGGATTTATAAAAGTAACAATACTGTACCATATCATAATAATGAAGTACTAGCGAGACCTTTCATATTTAGTATATTGATGTTGGCATTCTGTAGATGTTCAGCGTAAATGGAGACGCCCTGGTATTATTGTAGCTCTTTTGTTAAAACTGCAAAATATTTATATAAGCTGGTAAGGACGCCCGGCATAGCCCGATCCCAAAATACGCTTAAATATATTTTAATTTATGCAGATTATAGAGTCAATTTTCTATTGATTCTTATATATTATAAAGCTGTGATTTCAAAAATAAAATATATATATCCATATGACTTGGGTGCATCAGCTTGAATCGAAACCGAAACCAAAACTTATGAAGAAAATAAATATATATGTATATATACTGATGCAGATGTAATTAAAAAGCACAAGATTTTTTTGTTTGATTATTTTCTTTTTTACCTAGAAAAATCTGTGTACTGGAAATGTGAAGATGAAGCACTAGTTGTTCATTGGAGCAGCCTTCCAAAAGCTCCATCAACATTATTCAACTTAGTAAAGTGTAACTGTAAAAAGAGCAGCTGTGATTCCAGGCGTTGTTCTTGTGTTCGTCAAACACTGTCTTGTACCGATCTCCGCCAGTGTGTAGATTGTATTAATGTAGTTGAAAAAAAATAAAAAAATAATAATAATGAAATGAAGCTACCTAGAAAAATCTGTGTGCTCTCTGTTTGGACGAAGAAATTTTTCTTCTGTAAATACTGACCGTTTTAATATTTTTCACATGTCTGGAAAATTTGATAATATTTTATTACCTTGTCCAAATAGTTTACGATTACATGCAGAAAGACCAAATCATCAGGCTGCTATTTGGCGGCAATGTCTTCGCATTAATATTAATGCTTCTTCTCAAACAAACCATGGCTGGAAATGTGAAGATAAAGCACTAGTTGTTCATTGGAGCAGCCTTCCAAAAACTCCATCAACATTAATCAATTTAGTAAAGTGTAACTCTAAGAAGAGCAGCTGTGATTCCAGGCGTTGTTCTTGTGTTCGTCAAACACTGCCTTGTACCGACCTTCGCCAGTGTGTAGATTGTTTTAATGCAATTGAAAAAAAAAATAAAATAATGAAATGAAGCAGTTCAATAAGATGCCTTGTACCGACCTTCGCCAGTGTGTAGATTGTATTAATGTAGTTGAAAAAAAAAAAAAATAATGAAACGAAGCAGTTCAATAAGATGCCTTGTACCGACCTTCGCCAGTGTGTAGATTGTATTAATGCAGTTGAAAAAAAAATGAAATGAAGCAGTTCAATAAGATAGAAGATTCTGACTCTTCAGATAGCGAATGATGAGATAAGCATTCAAGATTAGAGAACAATCAATTATTTTTCAATTTCTTTTATAAATGTATTATTTCATAACAATTTTTTCAACATAACTGAAAAAAAAACTCTTATTACTATATACTTTTATATATATCAAAGTCAGTCTAAGCATTAAGGTTTGTATATCAGTCAATGTGCATGTGTGACAAAATTACATTAAAAAGTGAATAGAAGAAAAGTCATTCAATCACCAGAAATATTTGAAAACAGTTCTTCCATCTATGGTTTTTAAAAAGCACAAGATTTGGAAACATATATAAATGCTTTTCATGTTTTTTATTAAATGAATATAAACTGAAGTGGTTTATGATGATATTTGCAATTTGAGAAACTGATATGACAATAGAAAGTAACGTTTTCGTTGATATGGCTTTACACAAGTTATTTTACAAGTTAGAAAAGCATTTCATCCTAGGCATGAAAATATTTTAACAAAATGTTTTTACTATAGGCTTTAAAAATAAAGGTACAAGATTCAATTTCAAATTTATTTATCTTCAAAGTGCACTTTTATAAATTTTACAAAGTAAGGTATAAAAATTTAATACCTTACTTTGTAAAATGTATAAAAGTGCACTTTGAAGATAAATAAATTTAAAATTGAATCTTGTACCTTTATTTTTAAAACCTAAATTAAAAACATTTTGTTTAACAATTTTCATGCCTTGGATGAACTGCTTTTTTAACTTGTATCGTATCTTTTTAAGATTATATTCTATTTAATTTATTAATTTGGATTTAAAAAAATGAATGTGATTTTGCATGTATTTATAAAAACTCTCCTGCTCTCTATTTCAGATTGCATTTCTCCTCACACCACAACTCATTTTTGCAACCCCCTCTTTGTATTATTACAGGTCTGGATATTCTCTCTGTTTCAGTTCGTAATTCTCCTCACATCACACTCTTTTTTGCAACTCCCTCTTTGTCATACATGTCTGAATAATGAGAAAATCTGAATTTTTTTAACAAAAACTTTAAAATAACTTTTTTAGATTAGATTTTTTAAAACTTCTTTCAGAATAGAAAATCTTTACAATTTAATAAGGAATATATTTCATATAGGTTGCATTAAAAATATTCAGTAGATAACGAGAAAAATAGAGATGAAAATTTAAAAAGGACTGTATAATTGGTTACGCTCAATAGTAGTCCTCGCTAGCGAAAGACTTTGTTATTGTTATTATATTATTATTATTTTGTGTCGTGCGCTTTTGCGCGAGGACTAATTTGCTAAAAATTTCTAATTTAATAAATAAAAATATCATATAAGAGAATAGACATATGAACTTCTTGTTGATAAACTTAAATGTGTTAAACAACATATTTAAATGTGTTAAACAACATACTTAAATGTGTTAAACAACATATTTAAATGTGTTAAACAACATATTTAAATTTCACTCTATATAAAGTGAACCATGAAAATGGACTTTTTCCGTAAATGATACACCCTGTATTATCTTCCTTTTTCTGAAACAGTGCGCACATTTAGTCTAGAGATCTCTTCAGATTTTAAATCAGCACGGAAAATACTACTAGAAACATGAAATTTTCTCATATGAATAAAATGTCCACCAACTCAAAGACTAAACTCTTTCTTAGCCTCTGGCAAACAGAGTAGATAAGTATTAGGTTTTTGTTTAATTTTTATTATTCCCTGAAAAATTAGCACAGGTTAAAACTGATGGCAACGAGATAGAAAATGATAATCATCAAAAAGTGCTCAATATAAATCTCCGAATTATTCTTTTTATATTTTTATCAAAGTTGTATAAGTTGGATCCATGTTTGTTTTTGCATAGCGAGCGCTTTCGACTGGAACATTTTCATCATCCTCCGGCAAATTATGTCATTTAGATTCTTAAAATTATGTGAAAAAAATTAAGTTTGGTATTACATGTGTTAAAATTTATATATTTTGTCATAGTCGCATGTTGAGGAGGTTAATTAAATGGGTAGACAATTTTTTAACAGTATAATTGGTATGTTAGTCAATCCATAGTGCTCAATATCATGGATAGAGCAGATATACACAAAGACTGCCGCCGGGAAAAAATGTGACTGTGTTTTGTTATGCTGTTTATATACAAGAAGGTCTAGTTGGCTTTGCTCGAGATAGAAAATGATAATCATCAAAAACTGCTCAATATGCCAACAATCACAAGACTGTTCACATGCAACTTCATTTCTTCTCTTTGTTTTATACGATCCTTGACAACGCCGGGTAGCCCTGCTAGTGTAATTATAAAATGCAACAAATTAGCTCCAAAACATGGGTTGCATATTTTATGGTGGTTTGTTGTGTATTGGCAGCGTTATTAGAATGCACTAAACAATGGATTGTTTGTTTTGAATAAAGACTATTAGAAGAAAATAATTAATTGCAATTAAAAATTTTAAAATTACTTTCCTACCCATACGATATAGATTCTTAGCAAACATTTGTCGTTTGTTTCAAGAATCCTAACGTGAAGAGTTCCTTTCGTATTCTGAAATAATAGGTTTTTGTTTAATTTTTATTATTCCATGAAAAATTAGCACAGATTAAAACTGGTGGCAGATAGAGTAGATAAGTAGTAGTGAGTAAAAATGGATGCCACATTCCTATTCGGGAAGAGGTGTGTCCGGTATCATGAGAAAATATAATAGATATTGAAACAGAACACGGGTAACAGGGCAGTTGTAAAGTAGCATGTGAAGAATACAAGATCAAATAGAGTTCCCCGTTGTCCTAAATTCAGTGAAATAGTCTTGATGTTGACTCTTAATTTTATGTCTGCCAGTAGCGTTTTAACCTGTCGCCTCTCATATTCATTGCAGCCAGTTTGGTGTAACAACAAATCTTTTAATCTTTCAACGGTATCAAAGAATCATTATTCTACTATTAGTGATATTAAACAAAAGCTGCATATTTTATAACGCATTGTCTGTTTTATCTTAGGTTACCTTTTGAACTGTCCAACTCAATTTTATTGATCTTGCTGACAATATGACAATATCTTGCTGATATATATATATATATATATATATATATATATATATATATATATATATATATACACACAGACGCACACATATATACACACATACACACATACACACACACACTCACACATACACACACATATGATGACAGCAACTCTTTCTCGAGTATTTCTATTACTTAATATATCTCTGGCTCAAATGACGCAAACATGAGCACAGTAGCAGCACGTGCCAGACGGTCACTTCTATGAACTTTCTACAGTCCTGCACATTCACTGACGACCAGGTCCAAGCTGTAGTGCACTGAACACCTACCAGGCCAGACCCTTGAAGTTCCAGAACCCTTATTACCATTGACGCCCATATTTGCATCAGTCCTCATTGAATGTCCGTTTGCCATTTTAGGTTAAAGCCAACCTTTTTGTTATCGAGATACACACTGATTGCAAAATGTGTATTCCATTGCATATCAAGTAATGCCTGTGCTTGAAGCTTTTTGTAGTAAGGAAAGTTTTTGCACTGAGACAATCCCACTCTCTAAACAACTGCCACATTTAAACAAAAAGAAGAGCAAGTCAACATCATTGGAAGCAGTAGTCGCCGCAGGTTTTATATCAGGGGTTTCCTTCTCCTATAGAGGTTGCCTTCACCACGGCTTACGGAAGCCCTCTCCACCCACCATGCCATTTGATCCATGACTGGGATTTAGGTTGCTGGACACCAGAGCATACTCCACACACCGGTGTGTCATGTATGCCACAGCTTACAGGGCCTAAGCTCCTCTGGAGGTTTCTGTCAGGGTTACCTTACACTTAGCCTTTGGTTAAAAAACCTTGGCCCACAAGGCAGTGGAGGTCCAGTTATACAGTTGTCGTTCATCAGAGCCCCATCTGCGTGGCAGCGGTCACAACATACACGTGGGGTTGATTTGTCTGGGAGAAGCACAGTATGACGCTAAGACATCTGTGTGCTTTTAACACATGCTCGCACCAGACCTTGACCACACACACACACACACACACACACACACACACACACACACACACACACACACACACACATATATATCAAATTTTAGTCATTCAATGAATTTAAAAATTTATGACGTGAAATGTTTAAATTTCAAATCAAAAGATTTTTATTATTCTATGTAAGACAAAGAATACATTTGAAATATTCTAACTGCTTATCCTATAGGATTTCGATGTCCTCGGAGGAGAAAATATTAGCAAATAGTTATAATGGTTTACACTTTATTTGCTAAAGTCAGTGAGACATGGAAAATCACAATTAAAAGTTGTTTAAGTATTTAAATGTCATAGAGTAAGGGAAGTTAATGAAAAGGATATACAAATTTAAATCTAAATTGCATGGTAAAATCCGTAAGTGAATGTCTTTGATGGCAGTTTGGTAAAATGATCCAAACTGTATTTTGAGTAATCCACATCACAAGTAATGGTCCGAAGTAGGCATTTTCCTGGAGCAATTTTCTTTGTTTATATAATGGGTCCGGTAAATATATCTATAATATAAAGCTGAATGTGTGTGTGTGTGTGTGTGTGTGTGTGTGTGTGTGTGTGTGTGTGTGTGTGTGTGTGTGTGTGTGTGTGTGTGTGTGCGTGTGTGGTCACGAATAGGCTCCTATATGGTTGGCTATTTTTAAAAACTTATTACATATAATGATAGGAGATGTATTGAGACACAGGAATGGGTATGTTTGATCTGGAAGAACAGTGGTTCATTAAAATTGTGGGGTCTGCGTTCGCGCCTGGTCCACAAAGTATGGAAATAAAAAATTAAAAAATTGAAAAAAAAAACGTTTACGAGTGTTTTTGATATAGATGTACATAAGAATACTTTGATAAGTATGTTTTAACTTAAATAGGGATAGTATAATAAAATTGTGGAGTCTGCGTTCGCACCTGGCCTCTATAGAATGGAAATGGGCACAAACTTTAATAAAAACTTTTCATATCTATCTGCGTAAGTATACTTTGATAATTATGTTTCAGTTTGAAGAAATATGGTATAATAAAATTATGGGGTGTTCGTTCGCGCCTGACCTCCATAGAATGTAAATATGTCACAAAGTTTAACAAGGATTTTAATATAGATCCACAGAATATTGTGATAAGTGTTTCAGTGTGAACAGGTATGGTATAATAAATTATGGGGTTCATCTATTTTATTTTTACTTTCATCATATTTTACTTTGGTTTTGATACCCTCCAAATTCGAAGCTATCTCTTTACAACCTTTCCTTTTCATAACCTATCATACTTTCATAAATCAGAGTTCATTTTCTGTAGGCTGTTTTTGAACTCCGTCAACGACGGGTACTTTTGCTAGTATATATATATATATATATATATATATATATATATATATATATATATATATATATATGTGTGTGTGTGTGTGTGTGTGTGTGTGTGTGTGTTATTTGTTTTTGTTTTTGCGATACGTTTTGAATTAATTCAGTTATTTATGAAAGTTTATTTTTACCTAAATACGAGTTGGGAACAATTTTCCCCTTAACCTGTTTGGTACCCCCATATGGGGAGCGGATTATGATGAGTTGTAGATGACGAAACATGTGTCAGTGGATAATTATAATTTAAAAAAAAAACTCTCTCACCGTCTCTCTCTCTCTGTCTCTGTCTCTGTCTGTCTGTCTCTCTCTCTCTCTAGCTGTGCCCGGCCACGCGTTGCTGTGGCTCAGTTTGTTAAAATCGAACACATTCCTCAAGAAAAATTGCATTTTGTTCGTTCATTTACTTTTATTATTTTTTGCAATTTTTTTAAATCAATAAAAGTTGTTATTTTTTTCCCCCCCAAAAAAATAATTTTTTACCATAAATTGTTAGGTGAAAGTTTTTTTCTCAGGATACCTTGCACTTATTTTTTTTAAACGTTTCTCTTTGAAAACAGAATTTTTATTATAAAAAGAACAGATTAATGCTTTACATGAACACTGTAAAGAGTTAGGTGACAGTAGAGAAAAGTTTGATTCTTTTTTGCAAGAGAATGTATAAATTATTTTTTTTTTAACAGATGTTCAGAAAATAAACAGAAAAATACTTTCATCATTAATTATACAAAAAACATAAATAAAATGTTGATTTAGTGTTTCAACATTATGCTTATAAATTACGATAAAACTTGCTAAGTATGCGCTGTTTTACGGTTGTTGTAAAAATGGAACGGAAACTTACATTTCGCTCCATTTTAATCTTTTTTAATTTTTTAATTGTACCCCCCCCCAAACGAATATAATCAAAACAGTAACATTCAACAATTGTACTTTATGTATATAAAACACAAAATATTTAAAAAAAAAAAAAAAGTTAATAACGAAAGGGAAATAATTCCATTTCCAAAAAAGTCAGTTTGGTATATCTTTTTGTTATTTTTTACATAAGTCCAGCTAACCATTCATATTGGAAATGTCGACATTTATAGGTTGTCGGGTACGTTTACAACGAATAAACACTCCAATCTACCCATGTTAAGAACGGCTTTTGGAATAGACACCCCTAACCTTGTCAGCATACCCGAAAAGCTATAAAAGTTGACGTGTTGAATGTGAATGATGAGTTGGACATAATGTAAAACTGTACCGAATTTAAAAGGGAACGAAATTCAAATTTCCGTTCCATTTTTACAACAACCGTAAAGCAGATCATTCTATGCAAATTTTACCTAACTTACTGTATTAATGCTATTTTTTTTAAGCAAAAAAAAAAAAAAATATATTTAGGTTTGGCTATAAATTCCTAAACTCATTTCACCCTAAATAATTTAGGTGACTGAAATAGGAATCTAATTGAATCTTTAATTTCCTGAATAGTATGCGAGAAATTCATTTTTCTTCGAGTTATATCGAATTCATTAATACGGACTTTAGGGGCTTTTTTCGTAATGTTCATGTAAAAATTATTTTTTATTGTTACAAATTACGATGCTTTATTTATATATATATATATACATATATATATATATATATATATATATATATATATAAAAATTCTTGCGTTTTTTATTTACTACTGAAAACTATAACTTTAGTAAAGGTATTTTTGTTTAAACAAAATAAAACATTTTCACTAAGAGTTAAGTAAAAATAATTAGTTCATTATATTCTGCGATCATTATTTGATAAATACTGAAATTTTCATTAAAATTGGTTAATTTCCTGATTTTTGGTGAATTTTTAAGTAAAGGGGGGGTCAAAATGTTTATACACTTTGAGCGTCGGCATTCATTTTGTCTGTACCTACCATTTTTCGATGAATATTTGATAGGAAAGCGACCACGTGTGGTTAATTTAAATTAAATTTCAATCACATGGTTACATTATCAATAATCGTGTGATTAAACCCATTGAAAATTTACCGATATTGTAAACACATTCTGTTTACATTAAGCCTATAGTAGTGAGACCAAAATATTCTTTTAGTGTTGGCAACTGAGATTTAAAAAAACCCGCGAGATCAGGAGAAAGAAATCTCCAGAAAATCGCTAGATTTTTAACTTTCATCGTCTGAAATTTTCAAAAATTGCTAATTCACACCCCCTCCCACAAAAAACTCCATATTTTAACTTCCTACCATAAAAAAATTATAAATATAGTATATTCAATATATAAAATGTTCCGTGTTTTCTCACTATATGTTTCTGGAATTATATTGAAGCAGTTAGCTCCCCAGAAGGCTTACATATTTTATCAGATAGTTTTGCCTGTTTTTTCAGAGAGGGTATTTTTTTTCAAGAAACAAATCATAAACTCAAACTTTTTATAATAAAAGTTAAATTGAAATATACTGCAAATTAAACATCACAATAATGGTGCAACATATTTTGAAATTAGAAAAATAAAAAAACAAAAAAAAAACTTTGTTTTAGCATGTTAAAAGTATTTAGGTTGGTAGATAATTAAATTCTACTGTATTGGTGTAAATTTTTTTTTTTTTTTTTTTTTTTGCTGTTGTTTCTTGCTTTTTACAATTGCTTGCACCAATCAGTTCCAAGCGTAAACATTAAGCACAGATTCAAACTTGTAATAGTAGTTTGATAAAGTCGTGTTGTTGTCGCATATAGTTGATGCTACTACGAGCTTCAAAGCCGATGTCAACCGATTCCTTTTTAAAATCGTACACTCAAGTATACAAAGTTGTACCTGACAATCATTCAATCTTATTAACTTTTATCCTCAAGTGGCATCTGGCCTTGATAAACGGTCATCAATTAATAAAAATAAAGTTTTTACTTTGTTTTTTTTTTTTAAATTAGAGAAGTTGAATGTTTGCACCAATCAGCACCCGGCTTGGACATTAAATACAGATTCAAAATCGTAATGGCAGCTTGTTGTAGCCGCGATGTCGCATATAGAAGGTGCTACTATAGGCTTTAGTTTCTTTAGCTTGATTTAAAAAATATAACAAACAAAATATTGGCGTTAGGGTTAGCAAAATGGGACTGTCTTTAACTCATCATAAGCATGTCATTTTTTTCATGAGCGACTTTAGAATGCACCCAAAATTAAGTTGGTTAATTTCTCCAAGTTAGACCCATATAGCAATATATCTAACAAATCGATATTTAATTCTGAAAAGCTATTTTTTTCTTTTGGTTTATAGCATCATGTTCTTCAGAAGCTGAAAAGGCTTTCTTAGTGTCTTCCTTCTAGAAGCCACTGTTTTCCTCATATATGTTCGATCCAGGCACAATAGTGGGAGTGTATGTTGACGAATCTTAATGCATGGCATATCTAGACTGTCTTTAAACGGATTTGAGTAACAGACTTTGTGACAGACCATAGAGGATGTATTAAGCCTTAAAGATTTGAATAATGCCCACTGCAAAATTAGCAGCATATCTGACAGAAGTAGAAGCACAGAAAGGCCATATAGGAGAAGCGGACAGATATGTCAGCAACAGACCTTCGCTCTCAACTTCAATGAAAAATTTCTAGGCCCACAGGCATGCTGCAGCTAATCTCTTTCAATACTTTTGGCCAATTTTTCCATAGCTGAAAATCAGGATCATATCAGATCTCGAGTATATCGCAAAGTCTGTCAAGCTAAAGGGTCCATGTAGAGATACACCCTTCCTGGCACTAATGCGCAAGTATACAAACTTGTCAAAGTTTATATAAAGTATCCAATACATGAAGATACTTTTTTCAATAATTTTGACAAATGACACGCATGAATATGGATATCAGTTGCCAGTTATATCTTTTTTAATATACAGCATAATCATGTTTACACACTGGTTCTTGTCAAATAACAAAAGTTAAGCAATGTTGAGCCTGGCTAATACCAGATGGGTGACTATTTTAGAATTCTAGGCGCTATATGTGCTCTCCGCTTATCTCTGCATTGTTTCCAGCCGTTCTGAACCTCCACTTTCCACTGGTATTCTACAACGCCAACTCAGGAGAGGTGTGGTTGGGGATTGTGCAACTCTTGCTACAAAAAGTTTTACATGCAAGTCACAGCATCATCAATGATGTTCATGGTTTTCATTAACAACAATAGACAGTCAGTCGTATCTTTTAAAAAATCTAATATATAAATGGCTGTATTACTGTCTGTCTGTTGGTCTATCGGTCTGTCTGTCTCCATATTTTCAAACTCTATCTCATTCGAAACTAAAAGTCACAGAGCGGTGTTAGGGTCCTCAAATGATTGGACTTTTTACAGGCTGTTCTTTTATGGGTCTTTAGTCGGTTAAAATTGTTTTTAAGAGGTCAAAATTGAAAAAAAATCGTTAAACATTTTGTACATTCATCTCCGTTTATTTTTGATTTTTAGTTGGTACAGTGGTAACCTCACCAGCTTTGAATGCTACAGTTTCGGTTTCGATTCTAGCTGATGGCACCTAAATACTTTTTTCTTTTTTTTTACAAAGTAGTCACCACTTATCAAGGCCCGGAAGCCACTCGGGGATAAAGGTTATTGTGTGTACAGTATGTTAGTTTTGGAGATCTGATAAAGTGTCTTACTTAAAGAGGCGGTTCATCAGGAATTTGTTCACATTGGACTTGAAGACATCCAGGTTGTATTCAGGTGGGAAACAGGCAACCGGAACAGTGTTCCACAGGCATGCACTTCTAAGAAAGAAGCTTTGTTCATGGAATCTACATTTTGATTTTGGCACAGATAAGGAGTGGGGAAAACTTTTGACAGTGGTTTCAGCTAGACGGGTGTTTTTCGTGAAAGATTGGCGAGGGGGGGGAACCAGAGATTGGAGTTCAGACGAGCACCTGCGATGTTAGTAACGATAAAACAAAGACAGGCTCGCAACGTCTCTCCTGTGGGAGAGAGGTTCTTTTGAAATCACGACTCTATAATAATGTATGAGAAATCTGAACAAATCAAAATATTATATTTAAGCGCATTTTATTCCCGGGCAAATACAATACAATAAAAGTAAATACGATAATATATTTTTTAAAAATAATTTGATTGGTTGCTTGTATTATGTTGATTAATCGGACTATCATTCTCATCTTGGGCTAATAACACCCAAGATGAGAATGATAGTCCGATTAATCAACATAATACAAACATTCAAATCTCATCTCAAAAATTCAGAATTGCAATTTGATTGGTTCATCTAAAAACTTTTTTCCACATCAGAACGTGTGTGTAATTGTCTTATTCAATCAATTCTATTTTTCGTATAATGTCCGATTAAAAAACAAAAAAAAAAAAAGAAAAGAAAACGTGATTCATGAAACTGAAAAGTGAAAGAAACTCAAATAAACTGTGAAATTTTCTATCCAATCTTCGAAAAAGAAAATGACCACTTCATTAACGAATATAAATTCTAAAAAAAAGTCTTAAACATTCATTTACTTTAGATTTCTTCTCGTTTGAACAAAAGAAAGTAACTTTTTTTTCTCTTTCTGATGTAACGTTATACACACGTTTTTACACACGTGTTAACATGTAGACACCTGAGACCCAACACGTTGTAGTAGAGTACTTCGCAAGGAACATAGAACAAGTAATAACTCGACTCCTTTCTTATTGATTTTTTTTTTTTTTTTTGGTAATAATGATATTTATTTCCGGGTACTTTCCCCGAATAAAAAATGATCGTTCTCTTTCTCTCCGACCTCTGTCCTCTCGAACGTCATCGTCTGTCTGTGCACGCATTCTTTTTATAATCTTTCTCTTTTTCTTCACAGTGACGTCATTTCGCCCACGCCTTGGCATTTGCATACACGCGCTCGCACTCTGTTATACTGACATATCATCGCATCGAATAACATTTGATTC
The DNA here is from genome assembly GCF_053919585.1 of Euprymna scolopes. Classification (NCBI taxonomy): domain Eukaryota; kingdom Metazoa; phylum Mollusca; class Cephalopoda; order Sepiida; family Sepiolidae; genus Euprymna; species Euprymna scolopes. The sequence goes on from NC_136484.1 coordinate 46,517,024, forward strand.
ATTTGAATGATTTTATTGATATTAGCTGCGCAATGGACGCTTCATTGCGATTGTACATTTGTCATTCTCAAGGAACCATGCATATGAGCATTCCATGGAACTTGACGTAGTCATAGATTGATCAAAGAATTTGAAAAGATTGGATTGATATGCAATTCTTCTAACATACATTCTAATTTCTTTGTTGACGACTGTAACCTCATCATTACTCATAACAAGCGTGGTAAGGTCATCGGCACAGGCAGAGTACTTGAATGTAATACAATCAGCTGTCAAACTAAGTCTGCATACGATGCAGAACAGTGAAAGCAGACATTGCTGACGAATCGATACAGAGAGATTGAAGGACCTCAACCTCAGCCAACGCATTAAGATTAGCATACGAGTCAGATCCAGGATGGAAACTAGGTCCGGGATTTTATCCTTGACCCCCAAAATCAACAAAGATTAAACCATTCCTGTTATGATCACGTCCTTGTTGATTGCGGTGTAATAGTGTTACTGTGCAGTTCTAGGAGGTCCACCCTTCCGGGCTTTACCTTCTCTCTTTGAAAAGGGGTTAATTTATTGCTAATCGCCTGAGGCACCGACGCGGCTGCTAAGGCACTTTTTGCAGGTCAGAATCCCCCTCCTTGAGGGCGCTGACATCTTAATCCCACTTTCCGACCTTGGTATTACAGTTCTTGCAGTGGAAGAGAATTAAATACCTCCAGGATGGAAGCTATGGGCCAAACCTTGTTAAAGACAAGACAGCTTCGAAGTAGTTATGGTCCAAATTCCTTAAACATTACATTTCTATTTTGGATTAAATTCTTTAAATATTTTTTGGTATCAATGATAGACAATGAAATTCCATAATTCTAAAATTATTTGCGTTAGAATTTTATTCTCAAATGCGTAGTTTTACATTTCTATTTCCTATCTTCACAAATGTATATCTATTTTTTTTTCTCTCGTTTGTCCTATCTTATAACGAGCCATTTCCATTTCCCACTAAAATTGGTTTCTTTTCTACAATGTTTAAAACGTTCGTCTCTTCACCTCTTCTTTAATGGCAACAAGAACTCAGTAGTCAGTTCAACTATTATCAATTACGTATCTCCCAAAATTTAATGCCCTAACCAAGCAGCCTCTTCGTCACCTTTCTTCTTTTCTGGTTACAGCAATGATTTGATCTTACTTTTTCCGCATGTTGCTATGTTTCAATGGTTCAAGACACAAAAAACAACAAAGAAAAGAATAATGGTTATCAAAGAACATAATAATCAATGAAAGGAACGTGTTTAACCTGACACCGGATCTAATATCACTCAATCGTCAAACATAAGCAAAACATGTATTTGTAAATTGTCTTAGAATCGGTAGTTCTATTTATATATTAAGTCTAGAAAGTGAATCTTGGGTCTCCTTTCGGCAGCCGCATAACTCTCGTGTCCATTGTTTTGTCCTTTAGTCCTCACATTCCATGAGCGATGTTTCTGACAAAGAGGTAAGAATTGCTGTCTTCTAGGCTAGTATCTATTCCATCTAACACTTATTGTTGTGCGTTTTGACATTTAAGTAGTATTTATTATTTTAGCTCCTTAAATCAAGTGGCCTCATGTCTTGTCCAGAGTGATTTCAATAAAAAAATATTTCAGAGAAAAAACAAACAAACAAACAAACATTTTTTAACTTGTAGGGCATACGTTGTGGCAGATATTTAAATAGAGCGTTCATTAATACGGATAAAATCCAGCAAAATATTAAAAAAGGTTATCATTCATCCGGATTGTAATTTTGATGAGTGATGCACATGGGAAAACAAAAACACGAACGTAGCAGTTCTATCAATGTTGCTGATAATGATTTGGTTTGCTGTCGTTAAATAGGAAGAGAAAATGAAGCTAATCAATTTGCAAATTAAGTAGAACAATTAAAATGAAGTTTTTTTTTTTAAAAAAGCAAAACATAGCTCAATTTAAAAAAATCGAGGAATATTTTAACATGTATTACGTATGATTAAAATGTATAAGAAAAATACTTAGAGAAACAAACGTTGATTAACTCAGTTTTGTATAATAACACATTGTTGCAGAGGGGAGCGAAAGGTGATTAAACCAATCGACCATACAGCTAAGAATATTAACACCGAGGCAAAACGAGAACGGAAATAGCAAAACGAGAACGGCAATAGCAAAACGAGAACGGAAATAACAAAACGAGAACGGAAATAACAAAACAGGAACGCCAATAGCAAAACGAGAACGGCAATAGCAAAACGAGAACGGCAATAGCAAAACGAGAACGGAAATAACAAAACGAGAACGCCAATAGCAAAACGAGAACGGAAATAACAAAACGAGAACGGCAATAGCAAAACGAGAACAGCAATAGCAAAACGAGAACGGAAATAACAAAACGAGAACGGCAATAGCAAAACGAGAACGGAAATAACAAAACGAGAACGGCAATAGCAAAACGAGAACGGAAATAACAAAACGAGAACGGCAATAGCAAAACGAGAACAGCAATAGCAAAACGAGAACGGAAATAACAAAACGAGAACGGCAAAAGCAAAACAAGAACAGCAATAGCAAAACGAGAACGGAAATAACAAAACGAGAACGCCAATAGCAAAACGAGAACGGAAATAACAAAACGAGAACGGCAATAGCAAAACGAGAACAGCAATAGCAAAACGAGAACGGAAATAACAAAACGAGAACGGCAATAGCAAAACGAGAACGGAAATAACAAAACGAGAACGGCAATAGCAAAACGAGAACGGAAATAACAAAACGAGAACGAAAATAACAAAACGAGAACGGAAATAACAAAACGAGAACGGCAATAGCAAAACGAGAACGACAATAACAAAAAGCTGAAGTTTAAAGACGACGAATCGTCTTTTATTTTTTGAAAAAAAGAAAAAAAAGTGGAAATGGTCAATTCGAAAAGGCCCGGAGATTGCGGTCGGTCGAAGTAAATCCGGATCAGCCTGATGTCAGTAGGGCAGTAGGGCAGAGGGCACTTGAAGGTAAGCATTAGCGGGATGCTGAGCTGGACGTCAGTGGGTTCTGGTATGAGTAACTGGACGTTGATAGGCTCTAGAGTGGGTAATCTGACATCAATCAGCACTGGTAGAGGTAACCGAACGTTGACAGGCTGTTTGGGATCGTGTTGAATCGTCGGAGGTGTTCAGATTCAAATCAACAGAGTTGTTAGGGATCGTGTTGAATCGTCGGAGGTGTTCAGATTCAAATCAACAGAGTTGCTTGGGATCGTGTTGAATCGTTGGAGGTGTTCAGATTCAAATCAACAGAGTTGTTTGGGATCGTGTTGAATCGTTGGAGGTGTTCAGATTCAAATCAACAGAGTTGTTTGGGATCGTGTTGAATCGTCGGAGGTGTTCCAGTTTGAATCAATGGAGTTGTTCGGGATTGTGTTGTGTTGAATCGTTGTAGATGTTTGGGTTCAAATCGACAGTGTTTTTCGGGATCATGCAGTGTCGAGTCAACGGAGGTGTTTGGGTTCAAACTGATAGAGTTGTTCCGGAGCGTGTCGGGTTGCATGGACGAAATTGTTTGGGACTGTGCTGCCACGTGTGATATTATTTTTTTTTTGTTGTTGTTGTTTTCACTTCTCTCATGAAGCAACAGTTATAGTTTGGGTTTGTTTTTTATGGCATGAAAATGCCAGTCAAAAGCAGTGTAGATATCTTAGATTGACCTGTCTCTTTTCCTATTTAGATCAGTACTTTTGTAGACATCTCTCTCGAAAGTTCTAGACTTGACCATTTTTTGTCTTGATTTTTTTAAGGTGGGGGGGGGGGTCACGCATTTAATTGCTCAATACTGTGTGTAAGTGCTACATTTGAATTTCCATTCTCAAAGTGAGAACAAATCAAGAAACTAGTTTTATATTAAGACAAAAATGAACGAATGCTGATATACCCTTCTGCTAAGCTCTGTTTTTTTTTTTTTTTTTTTTTTTTTTTTCTATTTACCCAAGATTGTGTTTTAGGGTTTGTAAAGCTTTTAGGGCACACCCTAATAAAATAAATAATTCGATACAAGCTTCTGAAATGACAAACACAACAACTTCATAAAAGGTCACAGAAATGGTTTATTGAGGAGAATGTGGTATTTTCCTTGTAGAAAGCTGGACTCCAGCATCTGGTATTATCGCAGTAGTTATTCCAGTGGAATCGTTGATACCGTAGAGATAACACCGAGGGAGAGAGAGAGAGAGAGAGAGAGAGAGAGAGAGAGAGAGAGAGAGAGAGAAGAAAAGGAGGTCCGTACCGTTTGGTGTCTCTGTGTGTAAGAATGAGTTGTTCTTCTTCAAACCGAATGCTGGCCGATTTCCTTTGGGGATAGGAAGTATCAATGCGCCGTACCCCTGACTGGTCAAGATGTGGCCGAATAGCACAGGGGAGAGGCATTGATTCGAGGAAGAAAAAAATCCCATTTGTTTCTGCTACAGCGTGATGGCTGATTGTCACCGTTGCACTTGTAGTCGATTGAATCGTCAGCATGGCATCATATGAGGTTGGTGATCATTGTTGTTGTACATGTCTCATTAAAATCAATACCTGTCGATTTTTTTAAAAACCATGGCATGTGTCTAGCTAGAATAATAGGTTCTCATCCAAATGAAAGGACAACACTGTGCTATTAACAATTAACAACTTTTATTATTTGTGGCACATATCTTGGCACAATTCAGATGTCTTTTTTTTTTAACTGAGAAGGTCACCACTTATCAAAGCCCGGAAGCTACTCAAGGATAAGGATTACATGTTAGGAAGGTGCTGCAACAATATCAATCACGGTGGAAACTTGCGTAGGGTAAGATTATCTAAACAGACGACGCAATTAGAATTTAATCACATTAGACTTGGAGACGACCATGTTATAGTCAGCTGAGAAGCAGACAGACGGTACTGCGTTCCACAGCTAAACTAATTTTTAATTTGATTAGTGGTACAAAAAATGTGAAGTTCTACAGGTGGACATCTCCATTCCTGTTTAGAGCTCTATTGTTTAGGTGTCCAACCCACTCTTCATTTGGTCAGTTAGAAAGTCCAGCAATGTATATATAGATCGTCTCCTTCTGTGCTCAAATCTTCCGAAACCCTTAAAATTAAAGTTGATATCAAAGGAAGAAATAAAAGGACATAACCTCCACATTTAGTTAGTAAGGAGTATTGTTGCCGCATCTGGGCTAGACCATTTACCATTACTCTCTCACTCTTAGACAGGGTCCAAAAAAGAGTCTCAAATCTAATAGATCCCATACTGTTGGCCAGGCTCCAACTTCTGTCCCATCGCTGCAATGTCGCATCCCCGTGTCTGTTTCATACGTACTTCAATGGAATTTGCTCTGACGAACTCATAGCACTTGTGCCTCCTTCACCTACATACTCCTGACTAACCCAACAAGTAGCAAAATCCTACCCCTTTATTGTTGAGGTCCGTAGATGCCAGAAAGCATTCTATTCTAATAGTTTCTTTCCTCAGCCTGCTAAACTTTGGAATTCCCTCCCTGTTTCCTGTTTCCCTGACTATACTCTAACCTGCAGAAATTTCAGAACCTGAAATGTAAACAGACATTTTGCTGCTCAACTCCACACAGTCCCCTGTTAGACACGATCCCAAATACTAGTAGTCCCTTACATTCCAAGTGGCAATATGTCTTGTTTAAGGGTGAAAAAGTAAAATAATAAAACAATAGAAAATTAGATGGCGTCTTTGTCAGAAAAGTATATTTCAGTAAATGTTAGTTATTTGAAATTATCATTCATGCCTCATTTATTGGGTGGTCGCTTCTCGGTAGCATTTTCCCGGGCATCACGAATGTTTTATTTTATTCTTATTCAGCCCCCCCCCCACAACAAAGGATATTGCCATTTGGAATGTAAAGAGCTACTATTTGGAACCATACATACAAGGGATTTCCTGTAGCAGATGTCTCCCTGGTTTTTACTTTCGATTTTCTTGCTCACGTACCCTTATTTCGAATTTGCAGCAGCGAGCCGACATCAGTAGACTTGTTATTTATTAATTTATTTTTTTACCAAAACGTTCATTAACGATGTATTTTTATGTTTAACACAATTTAAACAAATATAAACTATTTCACAGTAAAACTCATTAAATTAAAATAAAAATAAATTTTCTTATTTCGATTTATTTAACCAAGTAAAATTTCCATTTTTTACTTTCTTACTCAATTTAAAAAGTTATTCTAGAAAATTACCTAAGAAATTAGTAAATAAAAATATCGTAAAACCTGAATTTAACTTGAAAATTCTATGAAAAAAACAAAACAAAACAACTTTTTTTAATTTAGTAATCAAGCAAAAAAAACAAAAAATATCATTTTTACTTGATTAAATAATTTGCAATAAAAATCCAATCATCATATAACATAATCAATATCTTGAGTTTACTTTTAGCCACCACGTAACTCTCATTTCTCTCATTTTATCCTTTAGTCCTCACATTCCATGAGCGATGTTTCTGTCAAAGGGGAGAGAATTACTGTTTTTTTAGGTCAGTATCTATTCCATGTAGCACTTATCATTGGCTGTTTTTTTTTTTTTTTACCTTGAAGTAGTATTTTCTTTTAGTTCCTTAAATCAAGTGGCTTCATACTTTGTCTGATGTGATTTCCATTAAAAAAATTACTTCCGAGAAAAAAAAAACAGGTGTTGGAACATGTTTTAACTTGTAGTGGCTATGTTGTGGTTGATATTTAAACAGAGTGTTCGTTCATACGAACAAATCCATTCAACACTTGAGGGCGTGCCAGAGTGATGGAAATATAGTTTCCGACCACAGTTATGGTCTTTGGTGTGGTTTCAAGTGAGGGCCATATCATACCGCCTCTCATTTTCGAAATCAGCTTGAAAGTCAACACCAAAGTGTACTTGAATGTGCGAAAGAGTATGATGATCCCCTGATGCAATCAGGTGGTCGCTGGCAGACCCTGGGTGTGGCAGCAAGATTCGGTACCGGCCCACAAGTCCAAAGAGACTCAGGCTTGGCTTCAGAAGTGCTATGACTTTGTACCCTTCTTTCACTGCCCCCTCCATTCTCCACCGATCTGAACCTGCTGGACTACTTTGTTTGGTCATATGTCGAGACCATCACGAAGATGACCTCACACAGCTCCACTACATAATCAAGTTACCTGAGTTTATTTTTTCAATAAAAGTTTTAAAATAAAGCTGTAATATTGTTTTCAACTCCATTATGCCTGGTTACTTATTACAGATGGTCTTTAACGGTTGTTTTCTTGAGGTGCTCAAATGTCTTCCAGTGACCATGTTTATGTGATAGATCCCTGTTCTGATATAAGAATGAGAGCAGTTGAGCTGTTATCTGTGTAGATATTTATAAAAGTACTACTTTAACGTAATAGGCAAAGCCGGTGCCAAATAAGAGAAATGTCAGGCAACAGATGTTTAGAATCAATGGAATGTAGACAAAACCCTCAAAGAAAACCACCACCACCAACAACAACAACAACAACAAAATCACAACGTTCCTATTATTACAAGTCAAAACTAGAGAAAAGAACAAGCTTGCTAACGTATCGCCGAGGAAGTTTCCGTAAAAGGTAAGTTTCATAAACTATTTACAAAGTCATAATTGATTTGTTTTTACAAGCTTTTAATCATAATAACTTTTTTTTTATTATTCCCTATCAAAACATTTATTGTTTTTTTTTTATTATTTATAAAGTTAACGGCTGGTTTTATTTATGGTGAAATCTAATATCTACAAAACAAAACATCAAAGTGCTGTCAGTTGTACAGTTATGCTTGCGTATTCTTATTAATCTACATAATATTCTGTTTGTCCTTTTCTTAGTTAGTCCGTACGTTACAATTTGAAAAAGGCCAAATACAATTTTTAGAAGCCAAACTGCTTAAAAAAAATGAGGCCAAATTGGCAAAATCTGGCTTAAAGAAAGTCAATTAACAACCCTGGACAAGAATATGAGAGTGACTCCCTTTGATGTAGCTTCGTTTTCGAATATCATTATACAAATATATGATCATTAGTGTAATGGTTGGTTGGTTGTTTTTGTTTTACGGCATATCAACCCTTTCCAGATTATTTAGTGCCAAATCCAGTTATTTTAAAGAAAATCTTTTTAATAGAATGTATTTTTTTTTCAAGTCGGTTTCTATTTAACCCATAGTTGGGACTCTAACAGGTACTACCACTCCGAGTCTGAGTGGACCTGGGAGCAATGGCAATTAAAGGGTGGCTCCACACTCCCCAAAGTCCACAAGCTAGGGCCTCATCAGTGGATATAGATTAAGGTCATATTCAGTTCCCTGTTAGACATAATCCCAAACAGTAGCCCTTTACGTTTCAAGTGGCACTGTATCTTGTTTGGGGCAAAAAAGAGTAAAACAAAAAATATTATTAACACAAACATTAACTTATGTTGGCGCTAAATGGTTAACTGTAACATAGATTATTCATGATATTGAGATCTTTCTTCTGAGCCCCACGTTTATTTCTTTATTTCTTTTATGTGTCATTTTTTAAAGACGTGTCTTGGTGTATATGTCAATATCAGGCCTAAGTTCATTTTATTTGTGATCCTATCAAAGAGATAATGTTTATCGCATATGTAAAAATAACAGTGAAGTATCACACACATCTTACACGTTAGATGTTTATAATAATAAATACTATCAGTATTAACAATTTACAATATAAACAAGCCACAACAATAATCTAATATATAAAAGGCTATACGTCTGTCTGTCTGTCTTCATATTTTCAAACTCTATCTCCTCCAAAACTAAGATTTGCAGAGTGGCGCTAGGGGCCTCAAATGATTGGATTTTTATGGACCATACTTTTATGGGTCTTTAGCCGGTTAAAATAATTTTTAAGGGATCGAAAATGTGGCAAAAATTACATTTTGTACATTCATCTTAGTTTATTTTTTTATTCTTAATCAGTTCATATGCGTGTCACGTTGGTACAGTGGTAACGTTACCAGCTTTGAATGCTACAGTTTTGGTTTCGATTCTAGCTGATGGCGCCCAAATACTTTATTTTTACTTTTGACATCACGACTCTATAATAATATATACAACATCTGGACAAATTAAAATACCATATTTAAGCATATTTTATGCCTGGGCAAAGCCGGGCGCCCCACTCTCACCAGTTAAAAATAAAACAAAATTATAATAACTTTAGATAGCATCTAAGATTCATTGAATTCAAGACCTATATTCCGGAAACTGAGCCAACAAATAGGCAGGCCTGTTTGACAGAGACTGATATCCGGCATCCAACTTCCGGTGCTGACACAAACAAATGTAGCCATATCCAAGAGCTGTTTACACTTCCTGTCCTCCTTATGCGACACACTGTGTTCAGAAATAAATATGCATAAATGAAAATTATTGAAATTTCTTCAATATTGTCATCGTTATTTATTTTACTACAGAGATCGTTTTCATACACTGCATTGCCATAGCCTTCAAACACAACCCTCTTAATTAATATTATACATACATAATACACATAATCATGTTTGGCACACCGGTTCCTGTTAGGTCACCAAAGTTAAGAGACGTTGTACCTGGTCAGTACTAAAATGGGTAACCATTTGGAAATATCAGGAGCTGTATATGCTCTCTGCTTATCTCAGCATTGTTTCTAGTCGTTCCAGATTTCTCCTTGCTATTGGAATCAAGCAGTGCCAACACAGGAGAGGTGTGATTGGAGATTGTGTAACCCTTGCTTCACAATGATATGCATAGACACCCTCACAAGTGGTATCCATTGTCTCTAAAGATTGAACACAGGCGATGATTAAGATTAAAATATTAAAAATTCTGTATTGATAAAGTTCACGGTTGGTTTTCTTTAAACTAAATCTAACATCTACGCAATGCCCATAATCTTATCGCATGTATATCTATATATTAATACGATAACGTGTGTGTTCTTTTGTGTGTCACGCTTACATCTGGGTCGTTTACTTATGTACTTTCATTTCTTCTCATAATTAATTTTACCAAAAATTCTTCATAAGTTTTGGTTTCGGTTTCGATTCTAGCTGATGGCACTTAAATCATCTATTTTTTTTATAAATAATTTTATCAAGAATTCTTAAAAAGTTTTGGCTTCGGTTATGGCTGAAGGAACCCAAATTTATATATATATATATATATATATATATATATATATATGTCAACACGACGGTTCTAGGTTCAATCCTTGGCTTGGGAGAGATGCTAGTCTAGCGGCACTGATGAGTTGTGATACAACGAAACAGGACTGTATGTCGATGACTACAAATATATATATATATATATATATATATATATATATATATATATATATATATGATTGTTGAGCTGGATTAAATCCGACGATATGAAATAAAATGGAGGTGGAAGGACCTGAATACTCAACGTTTCGCCCGATTTATGCAGGCTTCTTCAAGAGGGATGGTCTTGAAGAAGTCCGCATAAATCGGGCGAAACGTTGAGTATTCAGGTCCTTCCACCTCCATTTTATTTCATATATATATATATATATATATATACATATTATTTTTTCATATAGTTTTTATTTCGGTTTCGATTCAAGCTAATGCCCACAAGTCAAATGGATATATATATATATATATATATATATATATATATATATATATATATATATAGATATATATATATATCGTAACTTTATAATATCTAAAAATCGATAAAACATTAACTCTATAATAATATATACGAAATCTGCAAGAATTAAAATATCATATTTAAGCGTACTTTACGACTGGATATTTGCCGTGCTTTCATGCTAGCTTAGATAAATACTTTTGCAGTTTTAACAAAAAGCTACAATAATATCAGAGCGTCACCATTTATACTGAACATCTACAGAATGCAAACATCAATATATTACATATAATTAAATCCTCCTGTGGGGTTTCCACAGGTCCCGCTAGTTATTATTAATGTAATTATTTAATAAATTTTTTATTTATTGTACTTTATTAATCTCTTTTATCTTGTTAATTTTTATTAACTCTGTTTATCCTCATTAATCTTGTTTTTCCAGTAGTTGTTATTAAAGTTTGTTGTTATTAAAGTTTGTTGTTATTAAAGTTTTTTGTTATTAAAGTTTGTTGCTATTAAAGTTGGTTGTTACTAAAGTCTGTTGTTACTAAAGTTTGTTGTTATTAAAGTTTGTTGTTACTAAAGTTTGTTGCTATTAAAGTTTGTTGCTATTAAAGTTTGTTGTTATTAAAGTTTGTTGTTATTAAAGTTTGTTGTTATTAAAGTTTGTTGTTATTAAAGTTTGTTGTTATTAAAGTTTGTTGTTATTAAAGGTTGTTGCTATTAAAGTTTGTTGCTATTAAAGTTTGTTGTTATTAAAGTTTGTTGTTACTAAAGTTTGTTGCTATTAAAGTTTGTTGTTATTAAAGTTTGTTGTTATTAAAGTTTGTTGTTATTAAAGTTTGTTGTTATTAAAGGTTGTTGCTATTAAAGTTTGTTGCTATTAAAGTTTGTTGTTATTAAAGTTTGTTGCTATTAAAGTTTGTTGTTATTAATGTTTGTTGCTATTAAAGTTTGTTGTTATTAAAGTTTGTTGCTATTAAAGTTTGTTGTTATTAAAGTTTGTTGTTATTAAAGTTTGTTGCTATTAAAGTTTGTTGTTATTAAAGTTTGTTGTTATTAAAGTTTGTTGTTATTAAAGTTTGTTGCTATTAAAGTTTGTTGCTATTAAAGTTTGTTGCTATTAAAGTTTGTTGTTATTAAAGTTTGTTGTTATTAAAGTTTGTTGCTATTAAAGTTTGTTGTTATTAAAGTTTGTTGTTATTAAAGTTTGTTGCTATTAAAGTTTGTTGTTATTAAAGTTTGTTGTTATTAAAGTTTGTTGCTATTAAAGTTTGTTGTTATTAAAGTTCGTGCTTATTAAAGTTTGTTGCTATTAAAGTTTGTTGCTATTAAAGTTTGTTGTTATTAAAGTTTGTTGTTATTAAAGTTTGTTGCTATTAAAGTTTGTTGCTATTAAAGTTTGTTTTTATTAAAGTTTGTTGCTATTAAAGTTTGTTGCTATTAAAGTTTGTTGCTATTAAAGTTTGTTGTTATTAAAGTTTGTTGTTATTAAAGTTTGTTGCTATTAAAGTTTGTTGTTATTAAAGTTTGTTGTTATTAAAGTTTGTTGTTATTAAAGTTTGTTGCTATTAAAGTTTGTTGCTATTAAAGTTAGTTGTTATTAAAGTTTGTTGTTATTAAAGTTTGTTGCTATTAAAGTTTGTTGTTATAAAAGTTAGTTGTTATTAAAGTTTGTTGTTATTAAAGTTTGTTGCTATTAAAGTTTGTTGTTATTAAAGTTTGTTGCTATTAAAGTTTGTTGTTATTTAAGTTTGTTGCTATTAAAGTTTGTTGCTATTAAAGTTTGTTGTTATTAAAGTTTGTTGTTATTAAAGTTTGTTGCTATTAAAGTTTGTTGTTATTAAAGTTTGTTGTTATTAAAGTTTGTTGCTATTAAAGTTTGTTTCTATTAAAGTTTGTTGTTATTAAAGTTTGTTGCTATTAAAGTTTGTTGCTATTAAAGTTTGTTGCTATTAAAGTTTGTTGCTATTAAAGTTCGTGCTTATTAAAGTTTGTTGCTATTAAAGTTTGTTGCTATTAAAGTTTGTTGTTATTAAAGTTTGTTGCTATTAAAGTTTGTTGCTATTAAAGTTTGTTGTTATAAAAGTTTGTTGTTATTAAAGTTTGTTGCTATTAAAGTTTTTTGTTATTAAAGTTTGTTGCTATTAAAGTTTGTTGTTATTAAAGTTTGTTGCTATTAAAGTTTGTTGTTATTAAAGGTTGTTGTTATTAAAGTTTGTTGCTATTAAAGTTTGTTGTTATTAAAGTTTGTTGTTATTAAAGTTTGTTGCTATTAAAGTTTGTTGTTATTAAAGTTTGTTGTTATTAAAGTTTGTTGCTATTAAAGTTTGTTGCTATTAAAGTTTGTTGTTATTAAAGTTTGTTGCTATTAAAGTTTGTTGTTATTAAAGTTTGTTGTTATTAAAGTTTGTTGCTATTAAAGTTTGTTGTTATTAAAGTTTGTTGCTATTAAAGTTTGTTGTTATTAAAGTTTGTTGCTATTAAAGTTTGTTGTTATTAAAGTTTGTTGTTATTAAAGTTTGTTGTTATTAAAGTTTGTTGCTATTAAAGTTTGTTGTTATTAAAGTTTGTTGCTATTAAAGTTTGTTGTTATTAAAGTGTGTTGCTATTAAAGTTTGTTGTTATTAAAGTTTGTTGTTATTAAAGTTTGTTGTTATTAAAGTTTGTTGCTATTAAAGTTTGTTGTTATTAAAGTTTGTTGCTATTAAAGTTTGTTGTTATTAAAGTTTGTTGTTATTAAAGTTTGTTGTTATTAAAGTTTGTTGTTATTAAAGTTTGTTGCTATTAAAGTTTGTTGTTATTAAAGTTTGTTGTTATTAAAGTTTGTTGCTATTAAAGTTTGTTGTTATTAAAGTTTGTTGCTATTAAAGTTTGTTGCTATTAAAGTTTGTTTTTATTAAAGTTTGTTGCTATTAAAGTTTGTTGCTATTAAAGTTTGTTGCTATTAAAGTTTGTTGCTATTAAAGTTTGTTGCTATTAAAGTTAGTTGTTATTAAAGTTTGTTGTTATTAAAGTTTGTTGCTATTAAAGTTTGTTGCTATTAAAGGTTGTTGTTATTAAAGTTCGTGCTTATTAAAGTTTGTTGTTATTAAAGTTTGTTGTTATTAAAGTTTGTTGCTATTAAAGTTTGTTGTTATTAAAGTTTGTTGCTATTAAAGTTTGTTGTTATTAAAGTTTGTTGTTATTAAAGTTTGTTGCTATTAAAGTTTGTTGTTATTAAAGTTTGTTGTTATTAAAGTTTGTTTCTATTAAAGTTTGTTGCTATTAAAGTTTGTTGCTATTAAAGTTTGTTGTTATTAAAGTTTGTTGTTATTAAAGTTTGTTGTTATTAAAGTTTGTTGCTATTAAAGTTTGTTGTTATTAAAGTTTGTTGTTATTAAAGTTTGTTGCTATTAAAGTTTGTTGCTATTAAAGTTTGTTGCTATTAAAGGTTGTTGTTATTAAAGTTTGTTGTTATTAAAGTTTGTTGCTATTAAAGTTTGTTGCTATTAAAGTTTGTTGCTATTAAAGGTTGTTGTTATTAAAGTTCGTGCTTATTAAAGTTTGTTGTTATTAAAGTTTGTTGCTATTAAAGTTTGTTGTTATTAAAGTTTGTTGTTATTAAAGTTTGTTGCTATTAAAGTTTGTTGCTATTAAGGTTTGTTGTTATTAAAGTTTGTTGTTATTAAAGTTTGTTGCTATTAAAGTTTGTTGTTATTAAAGTTTGTTGCTATTAAAGTTTGTTGTTATTAAAGTTTGTTGCTATTAAAGTTTGTTGTTATTAAAGTTTGTTGCGATTAAAGTTTGTTGTTATTAAAGTTTGTTGCTATTAAAGTTTGTTGTTATTAAAGTTTGTTTCTATTAAAGTTTGTTGCTATTAAAGTTTGTTGCTATTAAAGTTTGTTGTTATTAAAGTTTGTTGTTATTAAAGTTTGTTGTTATTAAAGTTTGTTGCTATTAAAGTTTGTTGCTATTAAAGTTTGTTCTTATTAAAGTTTGTTGCTATTAAAGTTTGTTGCTATTAAAGTTTGTTGTTATTAAAGTTTGTTGTTATTAAAGTTTGTTGTTATTAAAGTTTGTTGTTATTAAAGTTTGTTGCTATTAAAGTTTGTTGTTATTAAAGTTTGTTGTTATTAAAGTTTGTTGCTATTAAATTTTGTTGTTATTAAAGTTTGTTGCTATTAAATTTTGTTGTTATTAAAGTTTGTTGCTATTAAAGTTTGTTGCTATTAAAGTTTGTTGTTATTAAAGTTTGTTGCTATTAAAGTTTGTTGTTATTAAAATTTGTTGCTATTAAAGTTTGTTGCTATTAAAGTTTGTTGTTATTAAAGTTTGTTGTTATTAAAGTTTGTTGCTATTAAAGTTTGTTGCTATTAAAGTTTGTTGTTATTAAAGTTTGTTGTTATTAAAGTTTGTTGCTATTAAAGTTTGTTGTTATTAAAGTTTGTTGCTATTAAAGTTTGTTGCTATTAAAGTTTGTTGCTATTAAAGTTAGTTGCTATTAAAGTTAGTTGTTATTAAAGTTCGTGCTTATTAAAGTTTGTTGCTATTAAAGTTTGTTGCTATTAAAGTTTGTTGTTATTAAAGTTTGTTGTTATTAAAGTTTGTTGTTATTAAAGTTTGTTGCTATTAAAGTTTGTTGTTATTAAAGTTTGTTGTTATTAAAGTTTGTTGTTATTAAAGTTTGTTGCTATTAAAGTTTGTTGTTATTAAAGTTTGTTGCTATTAAAGTTTGTTGCTATTAAAGTTTGTTGTTATTAAAGTTTGTTTTTATTAAAGTTTGTTGTTATTAAAGTTTGTTGTTATTAAAGTTTGTTGCTATTAAAGTTTGTTGTTATTAAAGTTTGTTGCTATTAAAGTTTGTTGTTATTAAAGTTTGTTGTTATTAAAGTTTGTTGCTATTAAAGTTTGTTGTTATTAAAGTTTGTTGTTATTAAACTTTGTTGCTATTAAAGTTTGTTGTTATTAAAGTTTGTTGCTATTAAAGTTTGTTGCTATTAAAGTTTGTTGTTATTAAAGTTTGTTGCTATTAAAGTTTGTTGCTATTAAAGTTTGTTGTTATTAAAGTTTGTTGTTATTAAAGTTTGTTGCTATTAAAGTTTGTTGTTATTAAAGTTTGTTGTTATTAAAGTTTGTTGTTATTAAAGTTTGTTGCTATTAAAGTTTGTTGTTATTAAAGTTTGTTGCTATTAAAGTTTGTTGCTATTAAAGTTTGTTGTTATTAAAGTTTGTTGCTATTAAAGTTTGTTGCTATTAAAGTTTGTTGTTATTAAAGTTCGTGCTTATTAAAGTTTGTTGCTATTAAAGTTTGTTGCTATTAAAGTTTGTTGTTATTAAAGTTTGTTGTTATTAAAGTTTGTTGTTATTAAAGTTTGTTGCTATTAAAGTTTGTTGCTATTAAAGTTTGTTTTTATTAAAGTTTGTTGCTATTAAAGTTTTTTGCTATTAAAGTTTGTTGTTATTAAAGTTTGTTGTTATTTAAGTTTGTTGCTATTAAAGTTTGTTGCTATTAAAGTTTGTTGCTATTAAAGGTTGTTGTTATTAAAGTTCGTGCTTATTAAAGTTTGTTGTTATTAAAGTTTGTTGCTATTAAAGTTTGTTGTTATTAAAGTTTGTTGCTATTAAAGTTTGTTGTTATTAAAGTTTGTTGTTATTAAAGTTTGTTGCTATTAAAGTTTGTTGCTATTAAAGTTTGTTGTTATTAAAGTTTGTTGTTATTAAAGTTTGTTGTTATTAAAGGTTGTTGTTATTAAAGTTTGTTGCTATTAAAGTTTGTTGTTATTAAAGTTTGTTGCTATTAAAGTTTGTTGCTATTAAAGTGCTGTATCTTACACTCACTTATTAAAGTGTGTGTATGTTAAAACATAGATAAATGTTTTAGCTGACAACTTGTATTCTTGTTACGTGTATACAAAGTATTTTTTTATAGAAAATGCGCTAGACAGAGCATGAAGCCACGTGATGTAAGAAGCTAAAAAAAGGTCAATAAGTAGCCAACAATAAGTACTAGATGAATAGATTGCAAATAGAACGCAGACATCTCATATGGAAGGAATCAAGCTGATTTATATGCTTGCGGTACAAGGTCCACGTTTTGGCACCATACAGAAGAGTAGGCAGAACAACAGATTTGTAGACTGCCACCTTCACTTTTAGAGACACATCGTGGCTTTTCCAATGTTTGTGTCGCAACCTACCAAATGCCTCATTAGCTTTATTAATTCTACATTGGATGTCCTTTTCAAATTTAGCATCATCAGACACAACAGATCCGAGGTATATAAAAGAAGATACTGTTTTCAAAGCCTCGCCATCAACATATTTCACTGGTTGTGAAGAGGACGTAGCATTTGGTTTCGGCTGGTGAATAATTTCAGTCTTTTTTATGCTAATTGTAAGACCGAAGGCCTTACATGCATCAGAGAAGCTATTGAGGATGTTCTGCATATCATCAAATGCTGTATGAATAGATTCCGACGTAGAAAACAGCAATTCTTCCACCTTTATCAGAAAAATCGCTTATGGAATATGAGGACTAAAGGACAAAATAAGGGAAGCAAGATTTAAACCAAAAGTTCACTTTCTACTCTCCATTATCAAACCGGTGGAATAATTTTGGGATTATGTTCTATATGCGTAAAGGAGCTTCTTTGTGTGTTAAGCGTTTTTTTTAATAGTGTTGGATAATAAGTGAGTACGTTTGCTAGTATATATATATAGATTTTAGCACAGGTGAATGAGTGCAAGTCCAGGTGACCGTGCTGTGTGTGGAAAGGAAGAAGTTAAAAAAGTGTCCTAAGAATCACTTTTTACTAGTGGGAGAGTTCATAGATGGGGTCAGAAAGGTCTAGGCTGCAAATGATATGCAAATTAGAGCCCACGGATGTGACGTCATATGGGACGAGAGTGAGAAAGAACAAGTAGATTTTATATCACACACCAGTCTGGAAGCTTGAAGCGAGTCACTGTTGGCAAAATGTTGACTCATGACAAAACTGTTGAGAATCAAACAATGATGGACGCCGATTTATCAGTTTGTATGTTTAGTAGCCTATCTGTCTACCTGACCATCTATCTGGCTATCTAATCTAGTCACTTAAGAATATGTCTCACTCTCCTACATAAGAAAAGTGTCCATTGTACAGAGTGAGGGGGGGGCAGAGCAACTTGCTTATTTGGAATAAGCAAGTTGCTCTGCTTCACCCTGTACTTATCATTATTGATCCTCTTTTCTCAATAACTACATTAAAAAAATTGATGCCTTGGATTTTTATAAAACTTTCTGAAAAGTTGTAACTAACTGATTTCTATATAATTTCGTTTATCTATACTTTGCGATAACTCTTGGGTGTTCCCGAATGGCTCTTTTAGGGCCAATAAAAATACTCTATTTTGGGGACTATTTTACCATATTTGTCCAAAAATTTCCATGTATGTCTATTGAGCAGTTTTACATGGTGCTGAACTCAAATTTAAATTTGTTAAGGCCTTGGGGATTTTGGGGGCTAAATATGGGGAGGGGGGACAAATGATGGACTTAGTCATTTCTTTTTTTGCATGGTGCAGAAATAAAATTTACATATTAAGGCCTAAAACTGCACCGTTTATCATTTTCACCAGGATTTGACATCTCCTGGGGACTTGGGGGGGGGTCAAATGCTGAACTTAGTCATTTTTTTATGCCGCGTTCATGTGCACTCACGGGGGACCATGCATGCTTCACGTGTTTAATATTTTCTTCCAATAAATCTACATTTCGAATCTCTGTCTTAATTCTTCTTCTGTAACTTGACAAACTTATACATGCAACAATGAAGAATCAACACAAAGAGGAAAGAAAAAAAAAAGCAACAATACAACATATTTTGAGTAAGAAATAAATAAAATGGAGACATTGCAATAACAAACCTAATTTCCTTTGCTATCCATTTCTTCCTTTGCATGGTTTTTGGTTTGTGTTGATCATATTTGTTTGCCTGCATTTTATCTGTTGTATTTTTTATCTGTTGTATATTTTATCTGTTGTATTTTTATCTGCTGTATTTTTATCTGTTGTATTTTTATCTGCTGTATTTTTATCTGTTGTATTTTTATCTGTTGTATTTTTTATCTGTTGTATTTTTTTATCTGCTGTATTTTTTATCTGTTGTATTCTTTATCTGTTGTATTTTTTATCTGTTGTATTTTTTATCTGTTGTATTTTTTATCTGTTGTATTTTTATCTGTTGTATTTTTTATCTGTTATATTTTTATCTGTTGTATTTTTATCTGTTGTATTTTTTATCTGTTATATTTTTATCTGTTGTATTTTTTATCTGTTGTATTTGTATCTGTTGTATTTGTATCTGTTGTATTTTTATCTGTTGTATTTTTTATCTGTTGTATTTTTTATCTGTTGTATTTTTATCTGTTGTATTTTTATCTGTTGTATTTTTATCTGTTGTATTGTTTATCTGTTGTATTTTTATCTGTTGTATTTTTTATCTGTTGTATTTTTATCTCTTGTATTTTTTATGTGTTATATTTTTATCTGTTGTATTTTTTATCTGTTGTATTTTTATCTGTTGTATTTTTTATCTGTTGTATTTTTATCTCTTGTATTTTTTATCTGTTATATTTTTATCTGTTGTATTTTTTATCTGTTGTATTTTTATCTGTTGTATTTTTATCTGTTGTATTTTTTATCTGTTGTATTTTTTATCTGTTGTATTTTTATCCGTTGTATTTTTTATCTGTTATATTTTTATCTGTTGTATTTTTTATCTGTTGTATTTTTTATCCGTTGTATTTTTATCTGTTGTATTTTTTATCTGTTGTATTTTTATCTGTTGTATTTTTTATCTGTTGTATTTTTTATCTGTTGTATTTTTATCTGTTGTATTTTTTATCTGTTGTATTTTTATCTCTTGTATTTTCATTTGTTGTATTTTTATCTGTGGTATTTTTTATCTGTTGTATTTTTTATCTCTTGTATTTTTATCTGTTGTATTTTTATCTGTTGTATTTTTATCTGTTGTATTTTTATCTGTTGTATTTTTTATCTGTTGTATTTTTATCTCTTGTATTTTTTGTCTGTTATATTTTTATCTGTTGTATTTTTTATCTGTTGTATTTTTATCTGTTGTATTTTTTATCTGTTGTATTTTTTATCTGTTGTATTTTTTATCTGTTGTATTTTTTATCTGTTGTATTTTTATCCGTTGTATTTTTTATCTGTTATATTTTTATCTGTTGTATTTTTTATCCGTTGTATTTTTATCTGTTGTATTTTTTATCTGTTTTATTTTTATCTGTTGTATTTTTTATCTGTTGTATTTTTATCTGTTGTATTTTTTATCTGTTGTATTTTTATCTCTTGTATTTTCATTTGTTGTATTTTTATCTGTGGTATTTTTTATCTGTTGTATTTTTATCTCTTGTATTTTTATCTGTTGTATTTTTATCTGTTGTATTTTTATCTGTTGTATTTTTATCTGTTGTATTTTTTATCTGTTGTATTTTTATCCGTTTTATTTTTTATCTGTTGTATTTTTTATCTGTTGTATTTTTATCTGTTGTATTTTTTATCTGTTTTATTTTATCTGTTGTATTTTTTTATCTGTTGTATTTTTATCTGTTGTATTTTTATTTGTTGTATTTTTATCTGTTGTATTTTTTATCTGTTGTATTTTTATCTGTTGTATTCTTTATCTGTTGTATTTTTATCTGTTATATTTTCTATCTCTTGTATTTTTATCTCTTGTATTCTTTATCTGTTGTATTTTTTTATCTGTTGTATTTTTATCTGTTGTATTTTTATCTGTTGTATTTTTTATCTGTTGTATTTTTATCTGTTGTATTTTTTATCTTTTGTACTTTTTATCTGTTATATTTTTATCTGTTGTATTTTTTATCTGTTGTATTTCTATCTGTTGTATTTTTATCTGTTGTATTTTTATCTGTTGTATTTTTATCTGTTGTATTTTTTATCTGTTGTATTTTGTTGCTTGAAATAAGAAAGGTCAACATTCTCAGGATACTAAACCTGTTAACATCCTTATACAGCTTAACATCACATATGCATTTGAGAAGTTTTATCACTGCACAAGCAGAAGGACCCAGCATATAAAATCAACAGTAGGTTCTTTGATACAACAGAGATACGTCCAAAATGAATGTTTCTGTTTAGAGCACAATTTAACTATGATACTTGACTTTTGTGTTTTAAACTTTAATGCAAGCCATTATATATAAAAATGATTTTATAAAATCAACAGTAGGTTCTCAACAGTGTAATGTAGACAACAATGTGTGGAAGCTTCACATGCAAGGAGGTACATGAAGCTTCCTCACGGTACACCACAGTGGGTCCTAGAGCAGGCAATCAATCAATTTGATTGGAAAATGGGCGTATTAACTGAATTCGATCATAATAAAATACTAGCAGAGAGACCGGACGTTGCCTGTTATTCAATTTCGGGCAACGTCGGTTCTCCTTGCTAGTATTATATAATACTAGTTACATTATTTGTGAATATGATATATAAATTTGAGATTTTTAATCAATTATATTTTCTATTGATTATATCAGCTAATCAGCGTTTATTTCCCTAAGGTTTATATATATATATATATATATATATATATATATATATATATATATATATATATATATATATATAAGTACTTCGTTTACTCACATAAATTAATATACAAAAGTATAAATTTATGCGTAAACTTTAAGTATTTACTTACAAAAGTGCTCAATACGTAGGTAGAGCTAGTCAGTTATAAAATATATATGGCAATTAAGCTACTCTGAATATTCCGCGTTTCATCCACTCTAGGATTCTTCAGGCTTATGCGCATAAGCCTGAAGAATCCTAGAGTGGATGAAACGCGGAATATTCAGTGTAGCTTAATCGCCATATATATTTTATAACTAATTAACTATATATATATGTATATCTATATATCTATAAAAGTGAACGTGTCTGTCTGTCTGTCTGTCTGTGTACATTTCCCTACGCAATAACTCTGTCAATTTTTAGTCTATAGACTCGAAATTTGAAATACCGGGTACTGAGATTTGGGAAAATCGATGTGACGGGTGTCAGCCAGAAATTTTGCTGTTAAGGGGTCAAATTTCAACGATTTGACCTTTAAGAACTCTACCAAACTCCTCCGACAATTTTGGGTCTAGACACTTGAAATTTTAGATATAGGTTCCTTGAACCTGGATCTAACTTAATAAAGTGATATGAGCCCGAAACTATAAATGTTAAGGAGTCATAATAGGGGTCAAAGTTTTAAAAAATTAACCATTTTTTTTGTTTTTTTGCTTTTTTTGCACAGCATACACCTCCAAACACCCGAGCAACGCCGGGCACCCCTGCTAGTATATATATATATATATATATATATATATATATATATATATATATATATATATATAAAATAAAATAAAAATTGCAATTCAATTAACTTTCTTGGATTTATATTTTTGGACTTTACCGTCATTGGACAATTTACCTTTCACCAGACTATCCATTCGCATGAGGTCACCTTTTTCTTCACCATATTCCCTCTGCTTCACTTTTTGTTATCAAGTAAGATCTTTGACTTATTTGCAGTTTCATCAAATACTTGTGTATAGCAAAATCCGATCCCGCATTTTGCTAATTCCTACCCTCTGATGAGAAGGAAAGTATTTCTTTGAAACTCCACGGATTAAGGACTATCAACTTATTAAGTGTTACCTTTTACGATTAAATATGTTTTTAACATGTTTTATTAACTATTTGGTTTATATATATATATATATATATATATATATATATATATATATATATATATATATATATATATATATATATATATATATATATATATATTTTTTGTTTTTAAATCTCCAAAACAGTGTTTCATGGTAAACAACTGATGATCCCTTAAAAAATAAAAAATAAATTATTACTGGTACCATAGTGATTTCGAGAGAGCAAGTTGATGCAGTGATTGCAGGTGATTGAATGACTTACTGACTAAATAGTTTTCTAACGAATGATAAAAAATAAAAAAATAAAATTTTTGTATAGTTTTAAAGACTAAAGTTTCCAAGACTATATATATATATATATATATATATATATATATATATATATATATATATATATATATATATATATATATATGTATTAATCACGTGCTCATCTATGCTAACATTTTCCTTACTTTGGGGATTAAGTTATATTTGAAAAAAACTTCCATTTTACATTCGAATTAACAGCGATTTGCAATTAACTCATCAAGTCACCCACCTCTTATGAAGTTTCTATCACTTTCATCCTCCTTCACTGTTTGACCTTCTTCCAATATTATTTTTTTATATATATACTAGTGGGACCTGTAGAAATTCCACAACGGACTCTTTCATATATAATGTATTAATGTTGGCATTCTGTGGATGTTCATTGTAGATGAAAACGCCCTTATATTATTATAGATCTTTTGTTAAAACTGCAAAAGTATTTATCTAAGCTATCAGAGACACCCGGCGTAGCTCGGTCGTAAAATATGTTTAAATATGATATTTAAAGTTATGCAGATTTCGTATATATTATTACATAGTCAATTTTCTATCGATTCTTATATATCATAAAGTTGTGATTTCAAAAATAAAAATATATATATCCATATGACTTGGGTGCATCAGTTTGAATCGAAACCGAAACCAAAACTTATGAAGCATTCTTAGTAAAATTATTTATTACAAGAAATGGAAAGTCATAACAATTAAATGAGTCACTCGGAAGAAAAAGATGCAAGCGTGACACACAAAATAACACACACCCTATTGTGTTAATATATATATATATATATATATATATATATATATATATATATATATATATAATTCTTGCTTCCTTCTCTCTCACTCACTCTCTCTCTTTCTCTCTCACACACACACACACACACACACACACACACACACACACACTTTATTAACAGTGGAAGGTAAAACGTTTATTTTAATTGTCTTTTTTTATTTGATTTTGTTTAAAGCAAAATCTTCCATTGCTGGTAATAATGATAAAATAATAAATATTTATTGATTTTAAAATATCAGTGAAGCTAAAATCGATAGATCATCCTCCGCAAGTGTAAATTCACGTTTAGGAAAATATCTGCATATTTTTTTACAGAAGTCAAGGAAAATAACAAATTAAATATTTAGAGATTTATAAAGAATCAGAATCGGGAATTTAGTATGGAATCGGTAATTGTATCGGAATCGGGAAAAATATTGGAATTGTCCCATCACTAATATATTCATATATAATTCTCTCTCTCTCTCTTTCTCACACACACACACACACACACACACACACACACACACACACACACACACTTTATTAACAATCGAAGGTAATAAAGAAAAGAAAAAAATGACAAGATTGGAATAGTCTATTGTAAACTAATAATCCCTAGCTGAATAATGTAATTAAACGTAATACAGAAATGAACGATGTAAAAAAAAAAGCAGATATATCAAAATTTGAATTTAACTATAATAAGTATTATGGTATCTGTTCAGTGCACATTTACCCATAAGTATGACCAACCACTTATAATTCAGTAACTGTAATATTTTTTTCAAAAATAATCAATTATAATAAACAGAACGACTCATAGAAATCTATCTATATTCTTTTTTCATTTTAATATACTTTCATAGAAATGTTTCTGTTATTTAAAAAATACAAACTATTTTCTTTACGTCACAAGTGTCACGCTCATACATGAATTCCATAGCTAATATAACATACTGACCCAACGGGTCACGGGTAATCTAGTATATATATATATAAAATACAGTATAACTCCTATAATTTGAACATCCGCTTCGATCAAATTGGAGAATGCTGTTCAAGTAATTGTCTGTATTTTTGAGATGAGTTGTTTTCATTGATTGAGTTTGTCGGACTGACTTCCTCATCTTGGTTGTTATTGTCACAACGTTTCGGCCGTTTTGCCCTCCGGCCTTCGTCAGGTGAACGGTTTGTTAGGAGTCTCGAACCCAACCCTTTATTATTATTACGGGGGTACCGTGTTCAGACTCCAGCTAGGCTTTGGGACATAGTTGCTGATTCTCTGTTTTTCAATGTTACTTTTTTCACTGCCTTCGTTCAGGATTGAACTCAGCACCTTTGGGTAACTGTAAACTTTGATACAACGTCTAGGACCACTCGGCCATATGTCACTAGGACACTTCTTAGTTGGTTTTTGTTAATGTTAAACCTATGTTGTTATTCAAGGTTTTCTCTCTCTATCAGAGGTGTCCAAATTGCATTCAGCTCTATGCTTGGTTTGCTCAGTAGGTTGTTATGTCCGAGCATGTGAGCTGTTTCTTTAAGTTTTCTCACTTTCCAGTGGGTCTCTCTGTTTATTATTTTTACTTCATCCCATAGGGGGCGATGATCCCCCCTCTCCATCCAGACATGGTTGGCTATACCCGATTTTTCCGTCTCCCCTTTAGTTACCGCTTTTCGGTGTTCTTCCATCCGTACTTTAAGGGGGCGGCATGTTTCACCCTTGTAAACCTTTCTGCAACTGCATGGGATGGAGTATATGCAGTTTTTGGTCATGTTCTCATCCGTGCGGGGCTTCACTCGTACCAGGTGTCGTCTGAGTGTTGACTCACTTTTGAATACCGTCCTGATGTTGTAGGGGGCACATATTCTCTGAATCTTTTCGGAGATGCCTCGTATGTATGGTAGGCAGACCGTTGGAGGTTTTTGGGTTTCATTCTCCTCTCTTATACTATTAACACGTCTGGTGGATAGTATGTTATCGGGGTAGTTGTTACGACGGAGGGTATTCTTCAACCTGACCATTTCTTGGTGGTATGTAATGGTGTCGCTACTTATTGTCTCTGCTCGATGTTGTAAGCAGCGTGCGATTCCATGTTTGATACTGTATGGGTGATGGGAGTTGAAGTTTAGGTATTGTCCGGTGAAGGTAGGCTTGCGATATACGGATGTCTTAAACCCATGCTCTGTGCGTGATATGAGTATAGGGCAAAACGGCCGAAACGTTGTGACAATAACAACCAAGATGAGGAAGTCAGTCCGACAAACTCAATCAATGCTGTTCAAGTTTTGTGATAAAAAAATGTGCTGCAGTTAACTTTAATTTTCTAAGAATTAAGAAATAGTAAATGAAATTCATTGTTATATGATACTTCAAGTATATATTAAGTTGAGTTTACGATATATTGCAAGTAAGAATTGTTAAATATTATTAGCAGGAACAAAAACATTGAAAATAAATTAAATCTACTCTTACTTGTTAGGTATTTATTACCTAAGTTATCATCTGCAGAAATCATACATTTATGTAAAATACGGTTTTTTTTTAGTTATTCATTGAATGAGTCTCATTGCAGTTTCTATTTTCATCGATTGAGCTCTCGAGAGCTGCCATTGTATTCTGTAAGCGATCACGAAAATCTACAATTTCTTGGTTCTGTAGCTTCTTTATGATTATATCTCTTCGGAGTGAGATTGCTTGCAAAACATAGTTGTCACTAAAGTAAGGACTTTTTTCTAGAAATTTTATAACCGTCTCCATAGACTTTTCTGCATCATCCCATGATATTGCTTCATCAGAGTGTTCTTGGTTATTTACATTAGGGTCAAGAGAATGGGAGCTGTCGCTATTTTCATCACCATTACTGCCTTCAGGATATTGATCAGTAGTTTCCTCATCTTGTAGCACCCACATTTCAACATCATTTGCATTAAGTGATTTAAAAACAGCGCGGTTGGTCGGTAACCGTTTGGTTTCAAGAATTTTTTCTAGACCAAATGTATTCTCTGATTCTTTCAGTTCAGAAGTCTTTGGTGCTGAGCATAATTTACCCCATGCTTTTGTTAATGTGATTGTTCGAACTTGATTCCATGCACTTACAAGAGAAAATATGGCATCTTTGATACTAAAATGGCGCTGAAAATCGCTTATACTCACGGTACTATTTATCATATTCATCATGAAATCATTTCTGGAGAAACATTTTAAGTTCCAAATAATCCCTTGATCCATAGGTTGGATGAGAGAAGTCACATTAGATGGTAAGTAGCGCACAAAAATATTCCTGCAAGATGACTATAGTTCTGACTCAGGAGGATGTGCTCTACAATTGTCCAACAGAAGCAAGCACTTTGAATCAGGTTTACCTAATTCAAGAAAACGCCTCTGGACAACTGGCACAAATTCTTGCAAAAAAACATATTTTAAACAACTGTTGATTCATCCATCCATTTCGTGAAGAATAATAGGATACTGGCAAAGGCAAAACTCCTTTCAATGCTCGGGGACACTTTGATTTGCCGATGACAAGAAGCTTAAGTTTATGAGTTCCAGAAGCATTAGCGCATACCATCACTGTTAGTTTTTCTTTATTTAATTTGAATCCTTTTATTTTCTGCTCCTCGGATCCAACTAATGTTTTTGTAGATAAGCATTTCCAATGTACGCCACTTTCATCAGCATTGTAAGCATCCTCTGGTGTTAAACCATAATCGGCAATTATCGTCTTGAATTTGTCACAATAATTTGATGCTGCGTGTGTATCAGCAGACCGTTGTTCGCCTGACATTGTTAATTGTCTTATACCATGTCTACTCTTAAAGCTCCTAAGCCAGCCTTCACTGAATTTCATATCTTCTGCGATATTCAACTCTTCCTTAAGAGATTTTGCTCTAGCAATTAACATGAGCCCAGATATTGCTACACCTTCATTCCGTTTTGCTACAAACCACTCATGCAATATTCGATCGAATTCAACTTGCTTTGGTCTGCGAAGAGTCCTTCTTTTGACATGTCTTATTTGGAGAGAAAGGAGCAGCCTTCAATATTTCCTCCTTTTCTTTTTTATGTAAAACAGTGTACTTCTTCCAATCTTATAATCTCTCAATATAACGCTATTTTCAACTCCAGCACCTAATTTTTATATAATTTGACGTTTTTCGAGTAAAGTCAGCGTCACTTGTTTTCTTTTAGAGTTGTAAGCCATTGTGATGGGTTGTTTTACACTATTTTAAATATAGCAATCTAAAAAAAAAATTGCAGTTAGTGTAAATAAATTATCAATAGATAATCTACATTAATTACATAGTACCAATATTAACATTTCTGCGCCAGAAACCATGTAAACAGTTTTACTGCAACTCCGCATCAAATATGCTAATACAATTTCAATGACGGGACAGTTCAAGTTTAGAAAAAGTCCAGGTTTAGAAGAATTCCAAATGAGAGTAAGTCCAACTTTTGAAGAAGTTCAAATTAAAGGAGTCTTACTGTGTATATATATATATATATATATATATATATATATATATATATATATATATATATATATATATGAGCAAATAGTTAATAAAATATGTTAAAAAACACTTTGAAATGAGTTAAAAACATATTTAATCTGAAAAGGAAACACTAGATAAATGGATAGTCCTTAATCCGCGGAGTTTCGAAAAAATACTTTCCTTCTCATCAGAGGGTAGGAATTAGCAAAATGCGGAATCGGATTTTGCATGCAAAAGTATTTGATGAAACAACAAGTAAGTCAAACATCTTACTTGAAAACAAAATAAGTTAAGCAGAGGGAATATGGTAAAGAAAAAGGTGATTACACATGAATGGATAGTCTGGTGGAAAATAAAAAATCCAGTGACGGTAAAATCCAAATGTAAAACTTCAAGAAAGTTAAAAGAATTATATATATATATATATATATATATATATATATATATATATATATATATATATATATAAAATAAAACTTTAATTTGCCCACTCAATAATGATTGCATCCATAAAGATGTTATATATTCATGCACAATTACTGAGCTCCCACGCAATCCTCCCTTAACAGACAATAATATTTCGTCTTCAAGTTATCCTTCTTCCCATCCTCCATCTGATATAGTTACTAATCCAATATACCACTCGAGCAGCCCCTCCATGTACAATCATACAAATAGCAATAATAATAATAATAATAATAATAATAATAATATTAATGAGAATAATAATATTTCTCCTAACAGCCATCCTAACACTAACAACACTCATTATCCCCTCCAAAATAGTCCTCATACAATCATTGTCCCACCATTTGTTGAACACTATGAACAAAATTCAAACTATTTAACTCATACAAATCAGCAAATTAATATTAATATCAGACCTCGAGCTTTTAATAAAGTACATACATACACTTGTGCCCGATATTATTCATACCCCTCGGATCTTTGAGATTTCTATAAGAATATTGCTCAAACCAGAAGATAGACAATATTAAAGGGATTTCAAACAATAAATCAAGCATAAGCATTTAATTTAAACTCAACAAATAAATAAATTATGCAAGTTTGAAACATTATACAAAGAAAAACAATAATGGCACTAGTTCAAAATTATTCATACCTCTCTTACTAATAGTCAATAGCATGCCCTTTATTCTTAATAACTGCCTGTAACCGTTTTGGATATTTATCAACAAGGTTTTTACAAGCATCAACACTGATTCTTGACCATTCTTCAATGCAGTAGTTCTCCAAATCCCTCAAATTTCTAGGTTTCCGCTTTTTAACCTCAGTTTTCAATATGTGCCAGAGGTTTTCGATAGGGTTCAGGTCGGGACTCTGGCTAGGCCATTCCAAAACATTAAGTTGATTATCCTCAAACCATTTCTTGACTATTTTGGCAGTATGTTTTGGATCATTATCCTGTTGAAGGACCCAGTTTGGTCCTAAATGGAGCTTCTCCGCAACCTGTCTAATGTTTTTTCTGGAGTATCTCCAAATATTGCTCCTTCTTCATGGTTCCATCTATCTTGACCAAACTACCTTGACCACTAGCCGAAAAGGAGCCCCAAAACATTAGGCTACCACCACCATGTTTCATCGTGGGTATGGTGTTCTTTGGGTTGTAAGCTTCTCCTTTCTTCCTCCAAACGTAAGAAGCATCCATATGGCCAAACAATTCAATTTTTGTTTCGTCAGTCCACAAAATACTTGAGAAAACGGACTCTGGAGAATTCACATGGGTCCTAGCAAACTTTAGACGTGCTGCAAGGTGTTTTCCGGTGTGCAATGGAGTCCTTCTTGGTCTTCTTCCTTTCAGACCATTTTCATGCAGAGTCCTTTGCAATGTTTGCCTTGATATTTTTATGCCAGAAGACTCCAGATTTTCTAAAATGTCCTTAGTAGTGGTGGTTGGATTTGCATTAACACTTCTTACAATATTCCTGGTGGCTCTAGCAGACAGTTTCCTTTTCCTTCCTCTACCAATCAAGTTGTTTGTTGTGTGGTGGCTCTGGAATTTTTTGATGATGCTCTGTACTGTTGCTGTAGGGACCTCAAATTTCTTGGAAATTAACTTGTAACCTAAACCATCCTTATGTTAATTAGCAATTTTAGTCCTAAGATCATTACTAAGCTCTTTTTTCTTCCCCATTCTAATAATTTTTATTCTTTTATTGGTTTTCAGTTGATATCATTTTAATTTCTGAAAAATGCAAAAAACGAAATGAAATTAATCAAAGGTTGTATAAAAGCATTCAAAATAAGAATCAAACAGGAAACAAACAGTCAGAAACTCGATTAATACTGAAAAAATAAGGGGGTATGATTATTTTTGAACATTGCAGATTTTCTAAATAGCTGTATATTTCTTTTATTACAAGTATCCCGAGATTTTAAAATGACGAAAATGATCAGAAGAGGTTTATTAAGAATATGTATCAATATGGACGTAAACAATAAATTCTTACAAAGTTACACCTAATAAACTCAATTTTCAAGGGGGGGGGTATGAATAATATCGGGCACAAGTGTATATCGACGCTACTTCAACATTAATTAAGAAAAGAATATCAAACCACATCTCTTCTTTTAACAACCATAATTCTAATAATAACCAAGGAACTTCTCTAACCACTTTAATTAAAAAACTTAACTCTAATAATGCCCCTTCTCAATCAGATGGACTATCATAAAAAAGTTAAGTCTTATACTCCAGGCTCTAAGTCTCTGCACAACCGAAGCTATAACTATAATTACTCCCCCTCAAAGTAACAATATAATAAATTCTAAAAACGAACTGTGATCTCTTTCTGCAAACATAAGTCCAAATTTAATTTTCGTAATTTTGAAATTACATAGTTATTACTTTAACCTTTTAGATAGATATATAATTCTTCTTTAACAGTATCGTTTTTTTCTACATACTTTCTTAATACTTTATAACTTAATAATCCTTTATTTTAATTCTTTATTTCTTCTTTGTTTGGCCGGTTTTTTATCCGCAATTTCCGTCTTAGTCTTTAAATATTCCTAGCTATCTAATATATCAATCTACCCACACATCTATATCCTGTATGTATATTTACTTATAATTTACTATATGCATTTACTTACATACTTACTTGCTTTATCCTGAATTTGCAAACATCAGCCATCCTCTCCACTTAAAATTTTTTTATTTTTTTATTTTATATTTTATTTTTTATTTTTTTATTTATTATTTATTTATTATTTATTTATTTACTTTTTCCATTTAGTGTCTTTTAACAACTCTTGCTGACATTTTCTTAAGTAATAACCTGTACATTTCAGTTGACCTATTTTTTCCCCCTATATTTTTTCGCGCCTTTTAACATCTTTTGTCTGGGTCATTTTGACATTTGCTTTTCTATTTTATATTTAATTCTATCACCATTTAATTTTTTTCCTCTTCTTCTTCCTTGATCTTTCTTATTTACATTATGTCTCGGCAGCCGTGTGAAAAGCATATCTTATTTTTCTTTTATTAATATTATTGGAATTTTTCCCCTTTTCCTTGTACATATTTGTGAATTATTCCATGGATTTCGGCCTTTTGGATTATTTTAGACCATCTTCCAATTATGTGATTTCCTTGGATTTTACTTGTGCAAATGGAAATTCAATTAACTTTCTTGGAGTTATATTTTTGGATTTTACCGTCATTGGATTATTTACCTTTCATTAGACTATCCATTCATGTGTAATCACCTTTTTCTTCACCATATTCCCTCTGCTTCACTTTTTGTTATCAAGTAAGATGTTTGACTTACTTGCAATTTCATCAAATACTTTTGTATGCAAAATCCGATCCCGCATTTTTTAAATTCCTACGCTCTGATGAGAAGGAAAGTATTTCTTCAAAACTCTGCGGATTAAGGACTATCCACTTATTAAGTGTTTCCTTTTCAGATTAAATATGTTTTTAACTTTTTCAAAGTGTTTTTTAACATGCTTTATTAACTATTTGCTCTTATATATATATATATATATATATATATATATATATATATATATATATAATATATATATATATAAAATATATATATATAATATATATATATAGTAAGTTATAAAAATATATATGGCAATCAAGCTACACAGAATATTCCGCGTTTCACCCATGCTAAGATTCGTCAGGCTTATGCTACACATATATGGATGAAACGCGGAATATTCTGTGTAGCTTAATTGCCATATATATTTTTATAACTTACTACCTAGCTCTACTTATGTATTGAGCACTGTCGAAGCAAATACTTAAAGTTTACGCATGAAATTATACTTTCGTATATTAATTTATGTGATTAAATGAAGTAGTCATATATATATATATATATATATATATATATATATATAATTCGTATTCCTGTCTGTTTGTTTGTTTGTTCACAATTTGATAAATATATACAAAACGTGTCTTACTTTAATCTTTCATTTATTTCTATATATAATATTATACTTGCAAAAATATACAATTAAGAGATCACCTTATTTGCATAGGACATAAAGAAAAATCGATTTTACTAAATAGCTGTATCTTAGTTACTGTTTGTAGCGAGATAATTATTTTAAGTATTCTATTTGAAATTGTTATTTAATAAATTTTAAACAGCAATTATATTGATAATATATTTAATTTATTTTGGAAGTAATATTTCCAACAGCGACCTTTTTCATAGCTTTTTTTAAGAGTTATTTGTCCCTAGATGCTATCCATAAAAAAAAACAAAGTTCACCAAATATCATTTGGTAATTTCATTAAGTTTCTAGCTGGAAAAATAATTCCGTGTAGATAGAAAAATGTTTGGCTTTTATTGTTTTTTTTTCTTAAATATAAAAATAACCCTTATGTAAAAAAATGAAAAGATTTCATTTGTTTGTTTTATTTTATTCCCTAAAAAAATGAAGATCTACTGCCCCCCTAAATTCCAAAATTTACATTTTATTTGCATTTTTTTTCTTTTTTCCCGTTAATTTCATCGATTACAAACTTAATTGTCTAATTAAAAAGGTAATTTTATACGACGTGACCCGGTTAAATGCCACTGGGTCATGATCTCCATTATTTTAGGGGTTAAACTTTAACCCCTAAAAAAATGGAGATCTACCTTTTTTCAGCCTAATACATTTAAATAGCCTTTATAAATATTATGAGAGAAGAAATTTTGAAAAAAAAATAAAATAAGATAACATGTTACAGTCGGGGATCACTTTTCTATATAAATTTAACGTAAAATGAGCATCCACGTTTTGGCCACCAAGCGTTCAACGAGACATGTCACCTCTAGCTTTTTTTCAAGTTTGGCGATTGAGGGGGAGGGAAAAATCTGACAAATACAATTTGTTTTTTTTTCTGGTGGGGGGGGGGCATGAATTACATTGGAAACATAAAATAACGATAAATTTAATTATTTTTTATGAGACCATTCTCTACTTTCACCTAACAATTTAATAAACAAAACAAACCACAAAATATGACAAATTCAGTTTATTTTTTTTTGGGGGGGGGGAAATACATTAGAAACATAAAACGACAAATAAAACGAAAATCGAAAAGCCTCCTCCTTCTAAAAAAAGCAAATCGAAAATTTTCTTTATTTACAAAAATAAGCCAGTAAAAAAGTGCCCTTAAAAAAAATAAAGGTAAATGTGTACTTTATCGGCGTAAATTATTTGATAGACAAAAAAAATTATAAAAACTATTTATTTTTATATAAAACATTATTAGACCCAAAGGCTGAAATAAAACAAAAAAAATTAATTTTTATGTTTTTTTATCATTTTTTATTTGACTAAATGTGCAGCCTTACACGTTTAAAATTTGGCCTTTTTTAGGTTTGACAGATTGGCTTTTTTAAGGCCAAATTCGGCCTTTTTTACGCTCTTTCATTACAAAAAAAAATATGGCGGCCAAAAACATAGTTCATGAAAGAGGTTAAAAAGGCCAATCTGCCAAACCTTACAAAGGCCAAATTTTAAAAGCAATATAGCGGCCTCCAATAATAAATATAAATGATAAAAAATAATAAAAATGAAATTTTTTCTGGTTTTATTTCAGCCTTTGGGTCTAACAATGTGTTTTATTTAAAAATAGTTTTTATATTTTTTGTCTGGCAAATAATTTATGCCACTAAACTACACATTTACCAAAATAAAAAATAAATGCACGCATTACTGTTTATAAACTTTATTTTTGTAGGTTTACAAAATCGTGAGTTTTCTTAGGACAGTGATTCCTTCTGCCGAAATATCTGGTGGAGAGGGTATCAGATACTTCTTTTGGGGGGCGATTACATTTACATGTTTTTATCCGTTCTTTTATTTTTGAAATTGTTGTGGGGGTATCCACGTTACCCATGATGAAAATGATTTGTATAGCAGGCATGTTTCAAACGGAACTTAATGTCAACCCAGGCAACGCCGGGTACCTATGCTAGTACTATATATAACATACAACAGTTTTGCATATTTTGTGAGAAAGACAAAAATTAAAGAAAGAAGAAAAAAAAAAACAATGAAAAAAATTCCTGCTAAATTCTGTTATATAAAATTCAAACTGATTAGCTGCCTGGTCACTACAATTAGACAACACCATTTCATGGTACTCACATCATATTAGGTTGAGAAGAAAGTTCTTGCAGAATTTTGAATTTTGATTTCAAATGATGTATTTCCAAATAAGTTTTTAATTATAATACCTTTACTTTATATATATTTTAAAGAGCGTTTTTCGCTCTATCTAATCGTTTAAATTACAATCGTTTAAAAACAATTATATCTTCTTTTAAAAATGTTGAATACAAGATGGAAAAATTTGCAC
This sequence comes from Euprymna scolopes, assembly GCF_053919585.1. Classification (NCBI taxonomy): domain Eukaryota; kingdom Metazoa; phylum Mollusca; class Cephalopoda; order Sepiida; family Sepiolidae; genus Euprymna; species Euprymna scolopes. Next base: position 46,551,852 of record NC_136484.1, read on the forward strand.
AATTTTCTGATTTCAATTCAAGCTAGTCCGAAAAGTTGCTGAAACAGCTTGTGATATCAATGAAACTCTTGGCCTAGCAACTACTACTGAATGCCCAGCACAAGGGTGGTTTAAGAAATTTCGTGGCGGCGAAGTAACACTCAGCTCAGTGGTTAGATGCTGACGAAGCTCCACAACACTTCCCAAAACCAGAGTTGCATAAAAAAAATGTCACTGTGACCGGTCTCATCGATTACAGTTTTTTAATACAGGCGAAACCACTATGGGGCCGAGATATACTATGAACAAATGAATGAAATACATCAGAAACTTTGTCAACAACACTCAGCTATAGTCAACAAAAAAGACCCAATTCTCCTCCATGACAATATCCAAGCGCACATTGCTAAACCGACCCTGCAGAAGTTGAACAAATTGGGCAACGAAACCCTGCCTCATCTGCCGTACTTTCCAGACCTTTTACTTACCATTTTTTCAAGCAACTCAACAAGTTTCTGCGTGAGAAATGCTTCAAAAACCTAAGCAATATCAAAAACACCTTCAGGGACTTCATCGCCACCAAAGGATGTTTACGTTTTTGGCATAAATACACTTGTTTTGCATTGAGAATGCAGGTGACCATGTAGAAAAATAAATTCTAGAACACAAAAGGTTGCTCGTTTTAATCGTATCACTTCTGTTTTCATAGCTCTTCAACTTTTATAAATTAAAAAAAAATAGGAAGTTTTACTTTTTGGACCGACCCTTGTATTTATTCATGTATTTTGGAAATTAGAAGTGGTACACGCTTACCTGGGTTTAATGACACGCAGCATGAGATTTTTTACCTAACCAGACTGAAACATACTCCTTTACTGAGATTTTCAAGGATCTAACTTATCTGGAGAGGCACATAAGCTCAACTCGACACAACAAACTCTGTTACTGAGAACCACCAAAAATCAATTGACTGCTTTAAACGACCTCTTCCTTCTCCCCCTCCCTCTCCCCCCTCCAGGAAACGGGTTCTGATCGCCTTCCTTTCCATCTCCTGAAATCTTTCACCTCTGACTGATACTGGCCTTTGTTAATAGGCACCATTCGACCACCCAGATGTTGACAATAGATAACACCCAGACACTCTCCATTCAAAGGGGACTTATCTGCAGATAATCCTTGCACGTTGCTTTTCTCACAAAGGCAGGTTCCAGCATGACTTTCCCATTCAATGGACTCAGTTTTTCAAACAAAGAAAATATATCTTGCGTGGTCAGACTTTAGCCAAAGATATTTTCAGTTCTCTGTGATCCCTTGGCTGCTTTTGGCCAAAAATCTGTCACTGCAACATCTGCCATTCGCATGCACTATCAAAACATGCTATGCAGCTCATGTTTACAATGCAGCATCGAAATGGTACGCAGGTCATTCACCAGAGAGGCTTGGAAATTGGACTCCTGAATATCCAGTGTCTAGTAAATTGAGGTAGGAGTATAAGGAGCTGCAGATCTGGATGGGCAACCATTTCTTAATGTCATGTGCATGTTCCTAATGTCATGTTCCTAATGATTTGTCTACAATTTTGAAACTGATTCCTAGATACTGTATCAAATCATGCCAAAGCAATACTCACCCTAGGCGGGTTGAACTGGTTTACTCCAAAGGAGTAAGTTTCATGAAAGTACGAAATACACAAGCGGTCCCAAGTTGCATGTATATTTCCATCGGGCAGATGATGATGTTAGGTTTTTGCAGCTCTTGCGTGGAGAAGTCGATGTCTTCCTACAGCACCTGCTATTCTCAAATGGTCACTCATCTGGCACTGACCTAGCTTAACATTGCTTAACTTTATTGATTTAATGAGAATCGTTGTGCCAATGTGATTATGCCGGTAACATCATTTCATTTTACTGTTTTTTGCAGATTCACATTGGAAGATGAAAATAGTGTGTATGAAAGTATTGCAACAAAAGAAGTATTTTCTTTTCCTGATCCTCTTGTTCGGTATGTTTTTCGTCTCTTTTTACTACAAGACAGCACAATTCTTGCAGAACACAAGATCTACACTGAGATTTGACAGGTCAATTCTGGTTCGTGTTCCTGAAAAAAACCCTAAAGATCCTATCGATATATTTAAATCCAAAGTAAGTATTTTAACCATAAATTCTTAAAAAACACAAAAATCCAACGAATTCTATCTTACTTATTGAAGTACTATACTAGTTTTTAAATTAACATATTTACATATTACGAGCAGGGAGACCTGAGCTGCCTAGGATTGAATGATGATCAACGAATATTTCACATTCCTATATTTTTATTGTCATCGAAATCCGTAAAATCGCCCGAGAGGAAGCTTCACATGCCTCCATGCAGTAACTTAGTCCAAAATATATGTTATTCTACATTGCACTTTAGAAAACCTATTGTTTCTTTTATAAGATTATTTTGTATAAACTTCTTTCCAGTTAACGAAAAAAAAAACATTCAAAAATTTACGTGCGGGGTTTGAACCTACAGACCACGTCATGCAAAAAAAAAAAAAAGCATGTAAATTTTCAAGTCTTATAAAATTCTTTGAAGTTAATGGAAAAAAAATTAAGAAATTTACGTGCGGAGTTTGAACCTATAGACCAGGGCATGCAAAAAAAAAAAAAAAAAAAAAAAACATGCTATCAACTTACCCACAGCAGAATTTTCATGACCAATTGTTCTATCATTGTTGCTAAGCAACGACATCGAAAAAATGGCTTTACCGATGATAGATAAATTAAAATAACGGTTTTGATTATCGGTAATTATCGGTAATTATCGGGGGTATTCTGAGACAAAACTTAAAATCACTCCCAGACTTATACACTAAAGTTTTGTAAATTTTAAAGAAAATCTGTTCAACCGTTTCAGAGTCTATAAGGAACGAACTCACACTGAGACAAAGTTGCATTTATATAATTATAGAGATAGCAAACGTACCCGTGATCCGTTGGGTCATAACCACTACTACTACTACTACTACTACTACTACTATTCTACTTTGATTTCATTAAAAAATTATAAACAGCGACACATTTGTTAAGACCTTCCTTTTGCATAACTGAAAAAGAATAAGTCTCTTTGCTTTCATCATCATCATCATCATCAACAACAACAACAACAATTCACTAAGAATTCTCACACAGAGATTGATTACTGATAATAACCGGTGCTATTCCTTGTGACCAGAAGTCTCCCCACATTTCTAGTACTCTCCACCTCTTTTGGTAACTACCATTGCGAATGCATTTGCCTTATCGCAACAGCTTATCATCAATTTCTCGTTGGCAATGACGATTAATTGTATCTGAGATGTAGATGACAATAAAGCTTCCCTAGGACCCAATACTAGTTATTAAATTTACCAAATTTTCATTACTAATGATTACTATATTGACCAACTTCTACTGTACACTCTTTAACCCTTATCCTTGAGTGGCCTCTGGGCCTTGATAATGTGGTGATGCCTTTGTAAAAAAAAAAAAAAAAAAAAAAAAGGTCTGGTTAGTGCTCTTCCTCCTCAATCTTTCCATACCCCTTGCCTTTTAACAATGATTTGTACAGTGGCAGTAGAGGTTGATGCCATTGTATTGTGCATGTGAGGATGAACAGTTTATTAGATTTCTTGTAGTTTTAGTTCCCTTAGTTTCATGTGATGATGTTCTTTCCATGGTTTTGTTTTATTCTTATTCCAACTCCTCTGTGGCTGATGAGCATCTGTAAGGGAGTGCAATAACCAAACCTCCACTGGAAGAGTGTGAAGTGCACTGGAACCTTCCAGGAACTTATTGTCACACAAATTAGAGGAAAGACCAACGGCCGTTTCCAGTGAAAAATCAATTGCAAGCAGCTGTTGTGATAATGCAAAGTCATTTGCAATGGCTATCCAAAAAGGGGGGGGGGAGAGTACTAGAAACCTGGGGAGACTTGTTGTCACCCAGATTTCAAAGGACAAAACCAGTTATTCTCAGTGAACAATTGCTGATGATGATTTATGTGATAATTCCTATTGAGTAAATAATAGCAACATTATTTGTACTCCCTAGGAGTTCTCACACAGGGCATCATAAATTACTCTCTGATAATAATCAGAGGTATTCCATGGAGTCCGAGTGACAACAAGTCTCCCAAGATTTTCAGTGTTCTCCATCTCTTTCGATAATCTTTGCAAATGACTTTGGGTTATCGTAAACAGCCCCTTACCATTGTTTTCTCGCTAGCAACAGCCATTGGTCTTCACTGGAATTCGGGTATCAACAAGACTCTTCAAGTATTATCGTTATTATTATTATTATTATTATTGTACTAAAGTATTATCAATCTTATACAAGAGACTTATTATTTTGCTATATATTTTACATACATGTTTGTGGGAGACCATTTTTATTCCTTTTGTCTTTTTTATTTTATGAATTTCAATTTTCAAGTTATAAATAAACTAAAATAAGTGCTGTCATTGCTACTTTTGGAATGTCCAGTGTTAACGCAGACCATGACAATATTATTGTAAAAAAAAAAAAAAATAAATAATACAAAATTAATACCACCATTGGATTTCTCGTAATTTTTATTCATGAAAAGTTTTGTTTTATCTTAGTACAAGGCTTTGTTTCCAATTGCATCCTCCGGGAAAACAGACAGAGACAACACAAATAGAGAATGAACATGAAAAGGTTTGAATGATATATGTTCTCGATCATAATTAAAATTGATTGTGACAGAAAGTCTATCTTCCATTCCATGGATGAATAAAATAGACAACAAACGACATTGAAGGTTAATAGAAATACCTTTTTAGTTTGGGCTATGTTTGAAAGGAATCAAGCTTTATAAATTGCACCACGTGCCTTGCCTTGCTACATTTGTCATGCTATTGGCGAGTTGGGAAAGCCAACAAGATCACCTTGGTCTTTTGGCAAGATTTTATTTTTACATGGATTATATATATACTAGCAGGGGTGGGCGCCCGGCTTTGCCCGGGCATAAAATACGCTTAAATATAATATTTTAATTTTTCCAGATTTCATATATATTATTATAGAGTGGTGATTTCAAAAGTAAAAAAAAATAATTGGGTGTCATCAGCTAGAATCGAAACCGAAAATGTAGTATTCAAAGCTGGTGACGTTACCACTGTACCAACGTGATACACATATAAACTGATTAAAAATTACAAATGAAAAATAAACTAAGATGAATGTACAAAATGTTTAACGATTTTTTCAATTTTGACCTTTTAAAAAACAATTTTAATCGGCTAAAGACCCATAATAAAGAACGGTCCGTAAAAATTCAATCATTTGAGTCCCTGAGAGCTGCTCTGTGACTTTTAGTTTCAAGGAGATAGAGTTTGAAAATATGGAGACAGACAGACAGACAAATAGACAGACAGACAGACAGACGTATAGCCATATATATATATATATATATATATATATATATATACAGGGTGGCCGAAAAGTCCCAGGACACGACTTGATCACTCCAGACAACTCATTATGGGGTTTAATTAAAGGTCAAGTTTCTGGTATTAGATACGAAACCATTGATCAGCTAAAGCATGCGATTATTGCAGCTTTTGCTAGCGTATCAAGGAATTCTCTAAAAAAAAAAAATGGCACAAAGAACCTGGAGGCGAATGGAATTTTGCAAGAACAACGAGGGCCAACATACTGATCCCCTAGACCACTAAATTACTTTAGTTGTTTTCTGCTTTGTTTCTAATAAAGTTCTCTTTTTTGTTGAATATATATGTTTTCTGTGTGTTTCATTAAAAAATACTGTGTTTTATTAAAAATACATGTATAGTGTCCTGGGACTTTTCGGCCACCCTGTATATTAGACTAGCCTGGGTGCTTAATTTTGTTTTGTTGACATCTGTTTGCAAAATAAAATATATAAATCAAGGTGTGGTATCTGTTCTGGTGGTGCATTTCATCTTTTCTGTCGGCGGTGAGTATGAAGAGGGGTCTCGATTAAAACATGTTTTTATTTGTCCCAATTCAGAGTACCCTTTTTTAAGGAGCTGAATTTTCCCTACATTAAAAACTGACTTTGTATCTAGTTCTACTCTGGTGGGAAGACAAGTAAATAGGGACCGACATCTTATTCGTACAATCTTTTAACTCCAACTGCTTAGGGGAAAAGAAAAACAAATGTGTGTGGATGCTGTAAAAAATAGTCCAACGAATTCCTGTATTCCTACCCCTGAAACATCTGACGGTGGATCAATTACTCACTGGTAAACCACTTTACAATAAAAGAAAATAGATAGTACGTCAAAATATGTAATTCTTACAATGGTATAGATTTTATTTATTTATTTTTCGACAGCATTACCAATTTGGTCACATGAGGAATCCGTGTTGGTATGAACCCTCATTGCCTTCTGAAAACATGATAAATGAAATGAAGACATTTTGGAAAGATCGTATCGTCTCAAAGATTCCGATTCCAAACATGACTGACACTTTGATCAAAATATGGACAAGCTTGTTTTTAAAAAGACAATCAAAATTTACCTGTTTTCCTGATTTTTACATCTTGTCCAGTAATAAATGCATTCGTAACGAAATCGTCAATTTTCTCATGCAAGTTCCGGATATAAAAGCACCCAGCAAAATAGACATTGATTTCTGGCCAAGTGAGTATTAACTTTTTTGTTTAATCAACTCTACGTGATGAAAAAAAAAAAAAAAAAAGATGGGATGTTGCAATTTTTAACTCAATAACTGTTTTTTAATAATTGAAGTTTTATTTAAAAAAAAAAAAATCTCGTGCATGGACTTGGCGGTCATTTTCTTTCTATGCTGTTGTGTCTTCACATTACCGAAAATTTGGTTAATATTAACTTTAAAGGAATCCTAAAAATTCACTTTCAAAACACCTTATCACTTAAAACTATTTTATTCATTGTTTTCATTTTGACAAAAGAACGTTTAATTTAATTTCATAAACACATATTATCAGTTTTGCTATCTATGCTAAGCCTGAGTTGATTAAACATGGTTGGTATTTTTAGTTCAACAACTGTTTTTTAATAATTTAAATTTTATTTTAAAAAAAAAAAAAAAAAAATCTCGTGCCTGCGGGGCCCCCCTTCCATGAGTGAATAAATCCGTTTTGCAAATTTTTTTTTAAATCCAAAGCATGATTATTGAGAAAAGTGCGAACAAATGAACTATTTGAGAGCAATTTTACCCCTATATTGCCCCCTAGCAGGGAACAACCAAAATTATTCTGGAAAATCCATTCTGGGAAAAATTTACTTTCACTATGACTAATGTTTGTGCAAAATCTTTTAAAAATTTAAGGTATGATTATTGAGAAAAGTGCAAACAAATGAACGAACAAACAATTTGGGGCAATTTTGCCCCTATCATGCCCTCTAGGGGGCAACTAGAGTTATCCCAGAAAATCCGTTCTGGGAAAAATTTACTTTTACCATGACTAATGTTTATGCAAAATTTTTTTAAAAATCCAAGTCGTGGTCATTGAGAAAAGTGAAAACAGATAAACGGACGAATGGGAGTGAATTATTAGGTCCAACACCTCCTTTGTCAGGGGACCAAAAACAAGGATAAGTGGAGTGGAAGTTTTCATACTCTTTGAACCTTACTCACAAGATTTTAGCTGTTCGATTATCTCAAATATACTGTCTATTAAAACAATTCTCAGAAAATTCTTGAACTGGAAATGGCTAACACAATCCTAAACTAGAAAAGTTCCAAAGGAGAAATGTATCGAAACAATCGACAATTTTGCATGCTTCCGTCCTCACAACTGAATATGAACCGACATGATACCAAACACTTCCATCGACACAACCAGGCATGGCCCGGAACAATTCCATCGATATGACCCGACACAATTCTAAGCAGCTCCATTGACATGGGGCAAACATGTCAATATGACTCGACACATTACCAGAGCAACCTCGACAGTTATTTCCTGAACAACTCTGGTGTCATCTTTTTCTATCCCTTAGATGAACTCAATTTTACCATAGATGGACCTGGCTGAGACACTGATGCAAAATTCTTGAGTGCTCCCGCGAATGCCAGTCATAGGTTATGGTCTGGTGCATATGGAGCTCATTCAGGATCACACTTATCACTGATGAGGCGATCACCAAAGTGCTCCTCCATCCAAAACATTAAATGGTGATAAAACAAAAGACTATTGGACATTCATGAGTGAAACTTGATGGACAAGTCAAACAGACTGAACCTTATTTGAATGAAATGTGATTGAATAGCAAAAATGATCCTGAATTTTATTAACGATTCTATAAGTAGGAGGCATTTAATTTGGGTCACCTTGTATTTTGGTGTATGTTTAATGAAATCAAATGAAATGAAATCAAATTTATTGGCAAAAAAAATAGCAAAGTGCAACAAGCCATGTAAAAAGACATTAAAAAAAAATGGGTACTTGTGCAGATTTTGAACTGGACGTATCTAAGCCTCCACTCGGCTTTACCCAGAACATGGCGTCAATCCGATGTAAGACGCCAATCAGCCAAATAACAATGTGCGACAATGAGCAGATGACTTTCAGATAAATAGTGGAAGAGAAAAAATACAAAACCAAACGAAAAAAGGGAACTAGATGAAAAAACATGGCGACTAATAACATTATGAATTTATAAATGTTAAACAAACAACTGCAGTCACCCAAAGAAGTAGTTTTTTTTTTTTTTTTTTTTTTTGTGGCGTCAGATACATCATTGCAAAGAGAGACCTATGGTGCATTTTTTTGCTTACGGTACATTTTTTGCTGGGTCCCGTGGAAACCACGACCTGGCGCTGTAATGAAGAACTCATCAAAGGATATATTTAATTCCTGTTGGAGATGTTTTACGCCGGCATTGCATTGGTTTGCAGTCTCCACTGCTCAAGTGAGGAGTTATTAGTGACAGGTAAACGGTTCTAATGTACCTAGCATTACTTTGAACTGTTTGGTCATCTATAGGCTGATAACAGCTTCTGCAACCTGTTTCATGGTGCTGTGATTTGAAAAAAATAAATAAATAACATCTAACAATTAAGCTAAAATCGTTTCAAGTACACCTTCTTGTAGTTTCCACAATTGTTCTCTCCAGAGCTAGTGTGAAGAAGAGATCAGAGTGTAGTTGCAGTACATAATGTTAAATGTGAGAATTAAGTTCATCATGTAGCTGCTTATTTTCATGCGATTACAGGTTGAGGGCCCCCAATCGTTGTTTGTAAAACTTTATGCGGAGTCCAGGGACTATTCACATGGCAAACCTCTGAACTCGCTCCAGGTGCTGTATATATAATAAAATATAAGAATTGTTAAATGTTATTTTATAAGAATTGTTAAATGTTTTTTTTTATAAAAATTGTTAAATGTTTTATTTATAAAAATTGTTAAATGTTTTTTATAAGAATTATTAAATGTTTTTTATAAGAATTATTAAATTTTTTTTTTTTTATATTCTGAATTGTAAATTAATTATTTTCTCTAATGAAATATAACAATTATTAAATGTATTTTTATGATTTAAACTGGGAAGCAATTTTGAAAATATAATATTTTTTTTTTATTGAGTTCAATTTTTAACTTTTTTTACACTTAACATGGCAAACTGATTTTAAAATTGCATCTATTCTTTTTTTCTTTTTTTTTTTTGTACCATCAAACTTTTTCTTCACAGTCTCTTCTTTGGATAAGCACAATTGCAATGTTTGTCCATAAATAATATTGACTATCCTTCGCTGGAGTATCTAAAGAAAAACATTCAACTGATTAACTCAGAGACACCTCACCTGGCCGAAAGAATAACATCCAGCTGATTGGCAAGGACACCTACAGATGCACCAGGCAAAATACATTCATTCACTAAATAGACAATACATAGTTCGAAGCCATGTTCCATCATGAAAATATTGCATGTATAGACAAAATCCTGAAATGAGTGTGGCAGTTGAAGATACACGAGTGTCCAAAAATGTTATATAAACCAACCCAAATGGATATCAATAGAAAGAAGCTAACTAGTAAATTCGAGAGATCAACGTTCTCCACTCCACACCTCTAACTGACTATTTATTGGTCACAAATGAACAATAAAGATATGTCGTTATATTTTTATATATAAAGATTTGTCATCATTCTCTTAAACACAGCAGTATTATACAACAACAAGACTCATCAGCTTGTATTTTACTGTCTATTTATTGTTAGTCATGAATATTGGATAAGAAAAATATTATTTTATTTATAAGTATGATGACTGACTATTGTTGAAGCATAAAGCGAAATTTTTTACAATCCCAGAAATGCTATAAGCATAGATTTTGATCTTAAACTACTGGCTACACAATTTGACTTGCAGTAACAATAGTTTTTCTATGAACAAAGTAAATTTGAAAAACAAATCACCAGTCAAGAAATATTTAATTTTTTTTTTTATACATTGTAAATACATTTTTTAAAAGATTCTGTAAAATAAACACATATTTCTTTGATGTAAATTTTTTTAGAATTTTTAAGACAAAATTAAGCTGATGTGATACAGGAAAATATTTTTCTAAGGGCGGTTTTATCTCAATAAAAAATTATGTTCTCCGGTATTATTTAATAAAATATTGGGTAATATCAGCCTAGAAAGAAAATGGGCACCAAGTTCTTAGAATGCATCTAACAAGTCTTTTGTTGTGTAGCGGTGTGTGTGTGTGTGTGTGTGTGTGTGTGTGTATAGTCAATTATAAAAATATATATAGTAAGTTATAAAATATATATGGCAATTAAGCTACACAGTATATTATACGTTTCATTCTCGTGAAAATTCGTCAGGCTTATGCAAAGAGTTGTGGTTACCGAGCGTTTTTATATACGCACATGCTATTGAATTTTTAGTTAGCCAATCAGCTTCCTAGTTTCCACCGTTCCCTACCTAGCTCTACCTATGTATTGGTCACTGTTGAAGTAAATTACACATAAAATTATATTTTCGTATATTAATTTATGTGATTACATGAAGTAGTCATGTATATGTGTGTGTGTGTGTCTTGTATTTATATAAAAGACACAAGTGTATATATATATATAGACAGACGGTCATATATATATATATATATATATATATATATATATATATATCTGACTTACATAGCATTATATATATATATATATATATATATATATATATATATATATATATATATATGACCTGAATATTACATAGCATTATTAGTACATTTGAAGGAAGAAATAAAATGATGACCATAAATATTGAAGAAAAAAAGCGTTCCTTCACAAAGACGATGCACTGTGCCACAAGTTGATTGCAACGATGGCAAAACTACATGAATTTCTTTTGCATCTACCCAATGACTACTGGCAGTTTGCAGACCCCAAAAGAATGCTCCAGGTAAAGATATTTGGCTCCAATGAAAAAGTGAAATAGTCAACCACCTCAGCAGAAACAACCTTCTTAGTGACACACAATATGGTTTCCGCTCTGCAAGATCTACCACAAATGTGCTGATGGTTATATCTCACAGGATTAGTGAATCTCTTGACAAAGGCTTCCTTTCTAGGGCCATTACTCTTGACATATCAAAGGCCTTCGACAAGGTATGGCATAAGGGTCTACTTCACAAGATTTCCAGCTACGGTATAACTGGAAATGTTTTCTCAACCATTAAATAATTTCTCTCCGATAGGCTCATAAGAGTAGTGGTCGATGGACAAAAATCAGACGCCTGCAGTATTAATGCTGGAGTCCCTCAGGGGTCAATCCTGGACCCAACTCTCTTCCTGATCTACATCAATGACCTCCCTAAACACATACTTAAATCATTCGTTGACATCTATGCTGATGACACGACCATCTACGGCAACACGTCAAAGGCTGTAAATGACAAAGTTCTTTCTGATTCTCTCTCCTCTGATCTCGAGCGCGTGGTTCAGTGGGGGAAGACATGGCTGGTTACCTTTAATGCATCTAAAACCAAACTCCTATCCTTACATCATCAACGCTCTGCTCCCCATCTGGCATCAATTGGGATGGATGGCTCTCGTCTGGGAGAGGCCCCGTGTTTTGACAAGCTTCTGGGTTTGACCTTTACTCCTGATCTGAAATGGAACACATACATCAAATCTGTTGCTGGTGGGATCCTTCTACCGCTCCTGAAGATATCTCACTACTGATGCAATTCTCTATCTATATAAAAGCCAAGTACGTCCAAGGATGGAATACTGCTGCCATATCTGGGCAGGAACTGCTAAAAACAGCCTATCCTGCCTTGACAGAGTACAAAATAGACTTCGTGACTTAGTGGGGGATGCCTTTTTCTCTACCCTGCAACCTCTCTCCCACAGAAGAGACGTTGCGAGCCTATCCTTGTTTTATCGTTATTTCCATGGCAGGTGCTCGTCTGAACTTCAATCTCTGGTCCCCCCTTGCCAATCTTTCACGAAAAACACCCGTCTAGCTGAATCCACTGTGAAAAATTTCCCCCACTCTTTATCTGTGCCTAAATCAAAACGTGGATTCCATGAACAAAGCTTCTTTCTTAGAACTGCACGCCTGTGGAACTCTGTTCCGTCTGCCTGCTTCCCACCGGACTACAACTTGGATGTCTTCAAGTCCAATGTTAACAAATTCCTAATGAACCGCCCCCTTAAGTAAACACTTCATCAAATCTCCACACTAAGGCTTCCAGGCCTTGATAAGTGGTGACCACTGTGTAAAAAAAAAATAAAAATAAAAAAAAGTGATATCAAAAACTGGGGAATATTTCGAGGTCAAGGAAAATCTCAGCAAACAGAAGCAACCATGCTAACTCGACTGGTAAACAGTTTTTTTTTTAATTAAACATTAATAAAAAATTTAAAAAAATTGAAAATGATGACTTTAGGTGATAGTAAAGTGTTTTGAAATAGTGATGCGTGGCATGTTCGAAGATTCCTCTAAATTTAATGTGAATCAAAATTGTTCAAATGAATTGCTTCTGTTAACAAAATCTTTTATTATTTTTTTTTTATCTTGTTTCAGATTTTAACTTGAATAACATCAATTTATATGCGCATTATTTTGAATCTCCTGCCATGTTGATTGCTGAAGATGATTTTCTAATCACATGTAAGTAAAATGTTTCACAATTCTGCAACATTACTATGGTAAAGTTAAAGAATTATATTTAGATATTATATACTGGGCAAGTAGAGCCACTAGTATATAAATTAGTTAGTTGAGAATATTATTATAGAAAATGAAAGGTCATCCAGGGTCAACATGATGAACTTGAGGAGAAGATTGCTTGATTGTGGGACTATGCCTCACTATAATGCAAACAGAGATGGCATTACATGCCTCAAAGAAAGAGTGTGAAAGAGAACAGTCCATTTGGGAAACGTGTAAAATGATATGGGCTGACAAAATATAATTAATTAGTGATTTCAATCGCGCTCTCTCTCTCTCTCTCTCTCTCTCTCTCTCTCTCTTTCTCTCTCTCTCTCTTTCTCTCTCTCTCTCTCTGTGCCTCCACTTCATTTGTCAGTGATTTGAAACAAAGATTGTCCAAGAAATATTTGCTACAAAATATCACTACAAAATAGCCATTGTAAAAAAAAAAAACAAAGTGGTTGCTATGTCTGCTGACAGTCGATCAAAAACAACACATTGACGATTTAAAACTTGTTTGCAACTGTGTTAATACGTGGATGAAACCAAGATTCAGCATCTCACTCTGGAATCAAATTGGCTGTTAGCTGAATGGTCAATAGCAGATGAAAGCAGTCCAAAGAGAGTAGATATGCAAAAATCAGCAGGCAAGGTTTTGGCCTCCATATTTTTGGATGCGCAATACATTTTGTTCATCGATTACCTTGAAAAAGTACCGAATATTATATAGCATTATTAGTATACATTTGAAGGAAGAAATCATGAAATAATGACCATAAGTAGCAAGGAGAAAAAAGTGTTCTTTCATGAAGACAATGCACTGTGCCACAAGTCGATTGCAACGATGGCAAAACTTTGCATCCACCCTATTCCCAAGATCTGGTCCCCAACAACTACTGGCAGTTTGTGGACCCCAAAAGAATGCTCCAGGTAAAGAGATTTGGCTCCAACGAGGAAGTGATATTGAAAACTGAGGCATATTTTGAGGTCAAGGAAAATCGGTCTATAGAAAAAGCATTGCATCATTCGAGAAACGTTGAAATCGGTGTATCACTTTAGGAGACTATGCTGATAAATAAAGTAAAATGTTTTCCTAAAAAAATTTTTTTTATTAGTTGGGGCACTTGTTAGGACAAAGGTGACAGATCAATTTTTTTTAAATATGTCATTTTAAGTAAAAACAATAGTACGTATTTTATTATCATGTCAAAAATAATAATATATAATAATTACGAAAATTCATTGAGTAAAAAGTTATTTATAGTTAAAAGTAATTTTAATGGAAAATTGGGTAAAATTGCATTTTTTGTAGATGTTATAAAGTAGATGAACACAAGTTCAGATACAGGGAACATAACTCGGAACGTATAGTTTAGATTACATCTTAATGGCGACCAACATTTTAACCTATAGTAAAAGACCTTATTTTTTTTTACTAAAAACACAATAGCAGTTGTTCTACTTGATGAATTTTGTAATTTTTAGATATATTACTATTTTCAATTAAATACGTAATATTGTTTTTGCTTAAAAAACGTAATTTAAAAAATCGATTTGTCGCTTTTATCCCAACAACCACCACCTTAGGTCTGCTTTGGACATATTAAGAGATATATGATATTAAAAAAAAAGCTAGAAAAATAATTTTGAAAAATCCACTAAAAAATGTCAGTCACTAAACAAAAAAATAGCTAAAATAATAAAAATCATTAAAAAATTTAAAAATCATTTAAATAAATCCAAAAGTCATTAAAAAATCTAAACCATAAAACAAAAAGTCATTAAAATGTTCATTATTTGAATTACTTTTTCTATTTTCAGTGATTTTTTTATTTTAATGAATTTTTATCTTTTCAGTGCTGATCATCATAATTAAAAGGTGATTAAAAACTATCAGGTAACATGAAAACAAATTGCCTATCTATAAAATTTGGTTTTAGCCCATTTTTTTTTTTTACTAATGTGTAACTACTTATCGGAGCTAAAAGCCACTAGAGGATAAGTATTAAGGAGATGAAAAGTAGATCAGTGAAAAAAATGAGGAATGAGAAAATTGAAAATTATGGATGGAATGAATAAAAATTTGATTACTTAAGGACGGTTTCTGACAATTACTTGTTGGCATTAAAGTTGTAATATGCAAGACAAATCTTGACAAATCAATGTTTACTTGTGGAAATTACAAAAACAACAAAAAAAATCAGATTTGCGTCCCTAATTTCTCATATTTTATCATTTTTGCAAGGAGATGGTTAATCGAACTCTATTCATCTTAAAATTATTTCTTCTTGTTAATATTGCACCGACAGATAATTTCCAACAGATTTGATATCAATCCCACTGTATTATCCTGATTATGTATTATTAATGGCGATTTGCTATCTGTCTGTCTGATATATTATTACTTCTATTAATTATCCTATTGTACTAACTTTTAAAGTTTAATTCATTTTACTACACTATTTTTTATTTAATGAAAATCGCTCCAGAAAAGGCGTGAAGCCACTTGATGTAATGAGTTAACAAGAACAAAAAATATTATCGCAAATATAGAAGATGCCTATTGATTTTAAAAAGCCCAGGTCTATAAGTAGGAAGAAAATAGCAGGAAGAGAGTTCCACGAGCTGGGAGTTCTTGGAAATAAGTTTCTAGAATAAGAAACTGTATTACAATATTTATTTAGTTTATATATGTCAAGCTGTGTTAGCTCGTGTTGTGTGGTTGGTTAATAGAGAGAAACGAAAAGACGCGTGTTGTTAGTTTTAAATATAAAACATGGAGGACTTTATTTTCAGTGCGCATGCGTGGTTGTTACAAAACAAGGATTGTCATGAAACGAAATGATAACGTTGTTACAAAACTAGGATTGTAACGAAACGAAACGATAACATCGTTACAATATAAAAACAGCAAAACCAATGGAGACCACTGAACCAACGAGTGAAATTAGCAAAACAGATAAAGAAGGAAATAGATCAAACAATTCTGAAGAACATATGCCAAAAAAATATTCATAGAAAAGACTGAGACTAGCAACATCACGCCTGTGAGAGAAAAGTTGTAGAGAAGAAGAAAGGGTAGGGCCAATCAAATTAGATACATTTCTCCACCTGTCAAGAACTCTAAAATGGGGCAAAAATGTTAGACTACTGCACTATCTTCCAATACTCAATTCATGAAAGAGGATAGTGTAGTATCTGTTCTGTTATCATGATATCATCCTACACGCATTACCTCCTCCTTTTTGGGGGTGAGAGAGTATTATATTATTTGTTGTGTTGTCACAAGATAATTCTTCTAGGCATTACCTCCACTTTTGAGGGGCGGTATAATATATGTTTGTCTACCATAATACCATTTTCCAAGGCTATCAAAAAATAAACAACCAGAGAGAGAACATATTTTTACTTATATTTATAAACTAGCATTTCAGCCCGGCGTTGCCCGGGTGTTTGGATGTATATGTTGAGCAAAAAAAAAAAAAGTGGTAGTAGGAAGGCAGGCTCGAACCCGTACTGCAAAGGAGGAAAAGAACGGCAAAAAACCTAACGTTTATGTTGTTACGACCACCGCCAAACCGGAAGCGACATTTTTTAAAATTAAGGCTATACAATCTAAAGGAGAGGATAACTTTAAAAAATATCGACGAAAAAAGTGACCACCCCTGTAGAAAAGTGCCTAGTTGAAGAGGAAGATATTAATGTTTTTAGCCAATTTTTCGATATTTGTCGTATGAAAGGTCGAACTTTAAAACGATACTGATCTTGGTAAAATCCGTCGCCTCTATTGAAAGTTTAAGGCAGACATGCAAACAGACATACATACATTTATATATTGGTAACAAAAGATTTTCGACCCAAACTGATGAAAAAGCTTGTCCTATCTCTGAATAACCTTTATGTAAAATTTCAAATATTTAGACCAGAAATTGTCTGAGTAATTTGGAAGAGACCGCAGAGGTCAATTTTTTTAACTTTGACCCCTATTATGACCCATTAACATTTATTGTTTTGGGCTCAAATCAAGTTATTAAGTTAGATCCATGTCCAAGGAACCTATATCTAAAATTTCAAGTGCGTAGACCCAAAATTGTCGGAGGAGTTTGTTAGAGTTCTCAAAGGTCAAATCGTTGAACTTTGACCCCTTAATCGCCAAATTTCTAGCAAAACACCGATCACATCGATTTTCCCAAATCTCAGTACCCTATATACCAAATTTCGAGTCTGTAGACTAAAAATTGACAGAGTTATTGCGTATGGAAATGTACACAGACACACAAATACACAGACACTTTCACTTTTATATATATATATATAAATATAGATTTATTGCAAAATAATAACACTCATATCACTACTGTAATGAATCAAGTCTGAAAAGTTCTATGAATAATACATATTTATTATTTAGTACAAGGTGGGTGCAAAAGGTTTTGCCGGTTTTTAGATATATACGCGTGGTGATTGGTATAGTTAGTTAACCAAACCAATTCATTGTTAGTCTCGCTCGCAGGTTGATGTTTTCATCAGCCAATAACCGAGCTTCACTCATACAAATGTTCTGCTAACTTCTACTTCCTTTTCTATTGTTCTGTATTGTATAAGGTGACGTATAAAAGCACCAAGTAATACTAATTTCATGCATTTTAGCCTGACGATTTCTTATGGGGAAGAAACACAGAAGATTCTGTGTGACTTAATTGCAATATATTTTCAAAGCTATATATATCATAAAAATAGCTATAAAATGATATTCAGTGAATAAGGGAAATATTACAAGTCATCAAGTACGTGCAAAAATTTTTGTCGGTTTTTAAAAGGAGCCCTTTAAACGATTGTAATTTATTTTAGGCATATCGTTATTACTTAAACATATCACCATGATTAATTTATAACTTTTTCTTTCAAATTATTAAAGCATTATTCATAGTTTTCTGCAATATTCTCATTCATGTTGACCTGAAAACGACCGTCTTTTAGTCAACAGAAAAGGAGTCATCTTCCATCGTGATAACGCTCGTCCTTATACAGCACTACAGATTAAATGTCTCCTAGAACTTGGTTGTGCAATCTTGCCCATTCTGCATATTGCCCTGACCTAGCTTCTTCAGATTATCATTTATTTTAAGATTTTAAGATTTTGAAAATGAGTTAGATTCATATTTTACATGAAAACCTAAAGAATTCTATAAGCGAGGCATTTATAAACTCGTTGATAGATAGAAGCACGTTATAGAGATAAAATATCGGTATTGTTACGAACAGATTTTCATTTTCAAGATGAAATTTTAAATCAGTGAAAACTCTTGCATCAACCTAACATATGGAGATAGAAATAAAATAAGACACAGTTGTTTTCCCAACATTGCGTTCGCGTTTATTCATTCTTATTAATTGTCGGAATACGATGCAACAAATTTACTATTTTTGATTTGATTGATTTATTTATTTTGTAGTTGATGCCAGTTCTTCGACACTTTTCCAGCCAAATAACGTCTTCCATTCAAACGGATCACATTACTCAAATGCAGATTTTATTCATGCGTTAAACGCAAATGCAAAAATACTTGTCTTCTTCCAAAACCCAGTTGCAAAGTAAGAATCTCGATAAATTTGTCATCAATTTTTAGATTAATGGTAAGAAGGTTTGCTAATGGACCAGGAGACCAGGATATGGTACTTGATGCTCCCTTGCTAAAATCCCAGCATTATAAAGGGTGAATCAAGGGTAAGTGGAGTAAACCTGGAAATGGAGAGGGGCCCTCCCTTACACCTCGGTGTAGCAGTAAATGAAAAGGGAGCCTTCAAGCCACTCTTGACTATAATCAGCCATTTAGCTTTTTACATAATTTGAATTCTTCTGAGATTTTTATACTCTCTCTCTCTCTCTCTCACACACACACACACACACACACACACACACACACACACACACACACACACACACACACACACACAATGGTGGCTCTAATGGTTGCAGATCCTCACTCCAACTAAAATTCAGTTTTAAGTGGCACTCTTCTGGTGGTTGAAGGTTCAATCCACAGTGCGGGTTATACCCAGAATACAATTGCTAATTACTTAAGACTTTTACCACAGCCACCGAGATATAGAAGGCCTGTTAACTGAAAAATGCCTGCAGGCAATGTAGGTAAGATTTGTCGGACTGTTACTATCGATACTATATGACCACATTTTTAAAAAGAGCATTAAAACATGTTAAAAAAGAAAAGAAAGGAACCCAATTCAATTAAAAAGGAAACTGAACTTTATTCAATATAAAATATAAATATTATGTAGAATTACGTAATTTTAAAGCTATAATACTAATAAAACTTAATTATAAATTTAGGAAACAAACAAAGAAACATAAAACAAACAATTCATGGCCTTCGGGACAAGATCACAGTGCAGTAGTATCTGTTCTGATGCTACAATTCACCTTTTCTGCCCTCGGCTGAGGGAAGAGAAATCCTTCATGGCTGAGACAATTTTAATTTTTGTTTTCACCCAGAGTGCCCCTTATTGGGAGCTAGATTTTCCCCACAAGATTATATGTTGAAATATTTAAATAACTATTACTTTTAATACAGAAATCACATTAAAATTTTGGTTTTCTGTTCTTCTATGTCCATTTTTTCCCCTGTTTTTCATCAAAATGTGTAACGTATTTTCATCAGTTACATGGTTAGGAATCCTATACTTCACTATAGTCTTCATTTTCATATCAGTGCAGAATACATGAATACGAAAATGAAGTTCACATAATTACTAAAAGACAATCATACTATAATGTGAACATTGGTTAAAAACTAACAAAATACAGTAAACATCTAAGACAGTAAATCAGGGTGGTGGTGAATTTGAGAGGGGACATCATCATCATCATCATTATTATTATTATTATTTTTTTTTTTATTTATTTATTTCTTTTCACTCGCTAAGAGTTGTCTCACAGGCCATCATCAGTGATCGCTCACTGGCAGTAACCTGTGGTATTCGCTGGAGATTGCGTGACAACAAGCCTCCCCAGATTTCCAATGCTCTTCACCTCTTGACCACTTGTGCAGATGATTGCATGTTATCGCAACAGCTGTTTGCTCATTGGCATCTGCCATTGGTGTTTCCTGGGGTTTGGATGACAAAATGCCTCTCTAAGGTACCAGATTTGAACTGCACACTTCCAGTGGAGATCTGGTTAGTACTCTCCCACCTCGAACTTTCCATCCTCCCTGAACCTTCACAACTAGTTGGTGTGGCACCAATCCATGTCATCTACAGTTTTTTTTGGGGGGGCATTTCACGAGGGGCGTGGACCCTGCATAAAGGGGTTTTAATTTAATGGTTGCTTCCTGAGGTTTTCTTTCACTTTCTTTGTATATATTTCATACACTTTTTTTTGTAATCGAGCATGTATTTTATTTTTTTAATTTTTTTTTTCATTTCTTTAATTAAATTTGATTCATACTTTTATTTTGAGCATGTTTTTATTTTATTTTCATTTTGTTTTAATTTATTTTTTATTATATTATATAGTACCTTCAAAAATGTTTTTGTGATTAAATAAACCAATGAAAACCTTTTGCGTATGCACTTTTAAGGGAGCAACCATTAAATTAAAACCCATTTATGCAGGGTCCACATTACCCGTGAAGTACCTTTTTTTTTATTATTGTTGTAGTTGTTATAATAATAATAATAATAATAATAATAATAATAATAATAATGGTCCTTATGCAGTGTATGCACAGTGCTATATTTTAGACAGGATTTTCAAGTTAAATTAAATTTTTATGTTAGTTTTTCTTTTTTCATTAAATTGTTAGGTGAAAATGCAGAATAGTTAGAAATCCCCCCTTCTGTTAAGAATGGCTTTCTAAATAACTTTATCATTTCAGCACTGTGCGTACAACATTTATTTATAAGATAAAACACAAGAAAATATGTTAACTAAAATTTAATGTACTCTTTATTTTTAATCCATATCAAAACTTTAATTAAAACTGATTAGTTAATGAATTTTTAAGATGAATTTGTGTTCATATGTCTCTGGTGAGAATAGAGAATTTCCTATTTCATTTCCTATTTCAGTCACGTAAATTATTTACAGATAAAATGTTATAAAACAAACAAAAACTTTGAAGTTTTAAATATATTTCAAAGAAATAAATTATGCCCGGTGCTAAAATATTGAATTTATCGATCGTTTTAGTTAAAAAAATAAATAAATAAATAAAAAATAAAACTGTTGTGAAAAACGCTTCTAACTTTAAAATATTTGGAAATACTCAATGAAAAGTTTTATTTATTATTAAAAGAATGGACTGAAAAATATTCTCATATAAAAATTGTTTGTTTTGCAGTTTAATTAAATAAATAAAATGAAATATTCGACTTCCTTCGATAGAAATAAAAGTTCCTTTGATAGAAATAAAACAAGTTCACTTACCATTATATTTTGTTAGATTAAAATTATCCCAATGTGCAATTATGATAATTGTAATAATAATCTAAATTGAGAATTGTTTTTCTCTTTAGGAGAATTAAAAACATAATTACAACAGCCACAATATAAGGCAATGAAAAATATTTTTTATGGCCACGTGGTTGAACACCGGAAACTTTAGGCACCTTCATGCCTTTACCTACATGTTGATCTGGTAATGACGTCACGCTGTCATGTTCATTGGCCTGCTCTCTCAGTAGCCGTGCTTTTACCCAGTCAGGACTGACAGAATAAGAACATGCTAACCCATAGATTAAGTGAAAAGTTTTGTTCAAAAATTCCGTGCAAATTCCCAAGTTCAACAAGATACACCTGAAGAGGGTCGGCGGTTACATCGATCGAAATGTTGTGAAAATAGCACTCAAGATGAGAATAGTAGTTTGAATAACCCAAATATGCAAAACATTTTTTTCCAGAACTTTCTAGGACTCTTTGAACTCTTATGCTCTACAAACATCTATTTCAAATTGTTTTAATTAAGTTGTCAATAAAAGTACCAAGTTTGCAAGGAACCCTGGCATAATGAATAAAGTATTGTAAGTTAAATTCGATTATGGCTGATGGAATGAGAGAATAATTCTCCCGTGGATTAAATAAAAGGCTCCATTCAGAATTTGGTGTAGATTGTCGAGTTTCACAAGAAACACCTGAAAAATTAAATGTTGTTAAAATAACGCTCAAGATGAGAACAGTAGTCTGAAAATTATAAATAACACAAAGCATTAATCCTAATCTAAAAAATTCAGAAACAAGTGTTGTATGAAAGGAGAAATTAAGTTTGATTTGAGATATAATCACACATCTTAATGTATATGTAAATTGGATGGGCATATGGAGCTGTGGTGGACCAAGGTTCTTTAACCAAAGGCTAAGGGTGAAGTAACTCTGACAGAAACTTCCAGAGAAGCTTAAGCCCTGTCAACTGCGGCATGAATGACCCACCAGTGTGTGGAATGTTCTGGTGCCCAGCAACCTAAATCCCAGACATGGACCGCATAGCATTGGGGTGGAGAGGGCTTCTGTAAGCCGTGGTGAAGGCAACCCCTCTAGGAGAAGCAAATCTCTGATTTAAAAAAAAAAATGTAAAGCAGAAGACCAGTACCCGCATTAAGCTGGTCTGCAGTTTGACTTGTTGCTGGCTATCTTGCTCTTGCTTGTTGCTGGATCTCAACATAGCTGTCGTACAAAGTTAAAACTCTGTAATAACATCTTTGTACAGATACTCTCTCAGACATAATCATCTTTGGACACATGGACTTTCAGTGACTGAGAGAGTGGCACTTGTCTGACAAGACGTTGCAATAATCATATTAGAATGTAACCCTTATGGGCTGGAGCAAGTGTACAGGCTGTAACCCCTATGGGCTGGAGCAAGTGCACAGGAAGAAACGTGCACTTGGCTCCAATCTCTGTGGTATCACCTTTCGTCCAGTGGTAGGATCGCTTATCAGAGACATTCGAAAGCAAAACCTATGTAAAAACACTGCCAACCACATAATGAACCTCCGTGTGAAGTTTCATAAGAATCAGCCCAGTCTTTTTAGAGTCCATAGGGAACGATCACACACACAGACAAAGTTACTTTTATATATATATATATATATATATATATGGAGAGAGAGAGAGAGAGAGAGAGAGAGAGAGAGAGAGAGAGAGAGAGAGAGAGAGAAAGAGATTAATTGAACCAAATTGTTATAAAAATAAAACTAATTGTGTCAAATTAAAAATAAATAATAAATGGATCAACCGCAATTAAATATAAACCAACGTCTTTCCTTTCATTGGCTACTACACCAAGATGTAAGGGAGGGCACCACTCTTTTCTCTGGATTGCTCTATTTACCTTTAATTCTCACTTTATATGACTCGACCAAGCATTGAACCTGGTCTCTCAATCCATTAGCAAACATTCTAAACATTATAAAAAAAAACCCTTTCAGGTTGCCCTTGACTATAGTCAATCCATTTATTTTTATTTTGTTATAGTAATGTTGTTTTAATTTCCATATATATATATATATATATTTCACTTAAATAACTTTGAAAACTTTCACTCTTTTACTTCATGTGGATTTCCTAAGAATTTTAAAGCTAAAAATTAATTTTCTATCAGGTCAGTACAAAAGTTTCTACAGTTTTAAACCATTATAATTTAATTCATACATACTAGCAGGGACGCCCGACGTAGTCCGGTCATAAAATACGCTTAAATATGATTTTTTTTTGATTTATGTAGATTTCATATATATTATTACAGTAAATTTTCTATCGATTCTTATCTATTATAAAGTTGTGATTTCAAAAATAAAAAAAAAGACCCATATAACTTGGTTGCATCAGCTGGAATCAAAACGGAAACCGAAACTTATGAAAAGATATACACACACACACACACACACACACATATATATATATATATACACGTTTTATTTTTTATTACCGTATTTTTCTGTTAAGTTACATTATTGTTTTGGCTACACGACCGTTTTATATATATATATATATATATATATATATATATATATATATATAAAACTGGAGTTCCTTTAGCTATAATCAAAACCAAAACTTATGAAGAATTCTTGGTAAGATTATTTATAAAAAAAGAAATAGATGACTTGAGTGCCATCAGCTATAAGTGAAACTGAACCCAAAACTTAAAGAATTCTTGGTAAAATTATTTATTACAAGAAATGGAAGGCCGTAGAATTAAACGACAGTTACTCGGAAGAAAAAAAGATGTAAGTGTAGCACACAAAATAACACACACACGCTATCCTATTGATATATAGATAAATTATTACATAAACATATTACCATGATTAATTTATAATTTTTTCTTTCAGATTATTAAAGCATCATACATATTTTTCTGCAATATTCTCACCTATGTTGACCCAACACCGACCTTCTTTCGTCAACAAAAAGGGAGTCATCTTCCATCATGATAATGCTCGTCCTTGTGCAGCACTACTTCTCACCTATGTTGACCCAACACCGACCTTCTTTCATCAACAAAAAGGGAGTCATCTTCCATCATGATAATGCTCGTCCTTGTGCAGCACTACTGATAAAAAAATCTCCTAGGAGAATTTGGTTGGGAAATCCTGTCCCATCCTGCATATTCTCTTTGCCTAGCCCCCTCAGATTATCACTTATTTTGAGGATCACAAAACAATTTTGTTTGCCTGTGGTTAACATCATGAGGGAGATTGAACACGAGTTAGATTCCTATTTTGCATCAAAATTTAACAAATTTTACAAGTGAGGCATTGATAAGCTTGTTGACAAATGGAATCAAGATATACAGAGAAAAGGTTCTTATTGTGATGAATCAAAAT
Source organism: Euprymna scolopes (assembly GCF_053919585.1). Lineage (NCBI taxonomy): Eukaryota > Metazoa > Mollusca > Cephalopoda > Sepiida > Sepiolidae > Euprymna > Euprymna scolopes. The sequence goes on from NC_136484.1 coordinate 46,576,864, forward strand.
TTTTTAAAATATAGGTTTGCGCTTTCAAGATGAAATTTTAAATCGGCAAAAACTTTTACATTGATCTAATATTTAATGATTTTAATGCTTCCAAAGTGTCATGAAGTAACTTATTTTTTCTATTTAGAAAGCCATTCTTAACATGGGGAGAGAAGAGATTTCACATTGACATTACGTGTTCGAAGTCATTTTCAGTTTAAAAATGTATTTCTTGATTTAATGAATTTGATGATTTCATTGAAACTTGTCGCCTTCTGACAGCTTATTGGATAATCGCTTCGGTATCTTCCTGCTACTTACTTAATTTGCTGGATGATGTAAAGTTGCCGGAGATTGAGTCATAAACTGAATAAGTACATTCTTCTTATTATAATTATTATAATCTATATAATATTCTGCTTGTTCCTTCCTTAATTAGTCTATACATTACGTTTTGAAAAAGGGCAAATACAATTTTTTAAAGCCAAACTGTTTAAAAAAAAAAAAAGGGCCAAATTTGCAAATTTTGGTTTTAAACAGGCCAATCTGGCAATCCTGGACAAGAATATGAGAGTGACCTCTCTTTGATATAGCTGCATTTTTGAATATCATTATAATAATATCTGATCATTGTTGTAATGGTGTTAGAAAGGAACTCATTTTGACATGCAGTGGTTCTTCACCGAAGAAAGTAGTCAGCAAAATGCTTTATAAAAAAGGGAACATTTGAAAAAACGGGGTAAAAAAAGAGCATTGTCTGCCAAGAGGTGCTGGAATGGAAGAATAAATTTCCTCATTGTCTCTTACAATGTGATTTTATTATTTGTATTTAACTATGTAGCACAATATTACTTTCTAAGTATTCATTAATACTTAATAATTCATCTCATTTGAGTCAGTTCTACATTTAAAATACAATGGACACTATTTTTATAGAAATGCTAATAAATTTATATTTGCTGCGTGTTATTAGGTTTTTTTTTTCTGCCCAAAAACCTAATTTTTTTTTGTGCTATCCAGAAAAATATCAGGTTTATCAAAACATTATTGTTGATTAAATGTATTTCTCATTCCATGGAATTTCCACAGATCTTGTTAGTTATTATTGTGTTATTTTAATTGTTGACATTTTTTATTGCAGGCTTTATGTTGATCATATGGCAGAGGAAAGTCAATCGAATCCATTTAAATTTCATGAAAAAGTCATCAAATCCATTGATATGTTTAAAAAATGTCTGCAGATTTCCAATCTAGAGGAATGTGTATATAAGAAAAAATATACCAAAACATATCCAGTAAGTAAATCTACATATTTTTTTGTATTTAAAAAAAAAAAATTTTTTTTTAATTTTGATTAGTTTTAAGAACTAAGGGCTAATCTCTCCTTGAGCTAACACTTGATTCCGTTATGATTTAAATTCATATCCGAGGGCTCTTTTAAGAATAAACGCTGTCCCCTTTATAGCTGATATTTGTATTTGGTTAACAGCTTGATCTTCCAGAGATTGCTTCTAAGTATTTCTGAAGATTCATTTTTAGTAAGCCAGTTGATCCTATGACAATCGGTATAATGTTTTATTTCTTTCAGAGACCATGTCGTTTTTAGATCATTTTTCACGTCCTGATATTTTATCTTTTCTCGTTCAGTTCTATTAAGGCTAAAATCATTTGGGACAGTGATATCGATAATGAGCGCAGTTCTTTCAGGCTTGTTCCATATTACAATGTCTGGCTTGATGGCCTTGTCTTTTTTTTTTTTTTTTTTTCATTTTCTTTGAAGATTGTAATGCTGGATATGAGCCAGCCAAACCAGCTGCCAACATCCCCCTACTTTTTATTGAAACCAACCGAGACCTTTTTTAGTATCCTCGCTGTTCCCTTAAGTGCAATTGTCTGGATCTCTTTTGCACTTGGTTCACCAGGAATATTAATTAGGTACGACTTCAGGTTTTTCTTCATAAGCCCTGTGGCACATATAACTGATATGATTGATATCTCCCTAAGATTCCTTTTTCTTTTCATATCATACATGAGACCTTGATATTTAGTCTGTTTCTCACTTTCAGCTTTGTTCAGACCTCCATCATTAGGGACACTCACTTCAACCAAGGTTACCACTCTCTCTGACTTATTCCATATAACTATGTCAGGTTTAACAGCAGCATTTGTGTTGATTTGTGATGTTTTAAACCAATGTATTTCAAGGGAAAACATTACATTCTTAAATGTCATGTTGAATTTAGTATAAATTTTAAAAAATTACAAAGACGGATCCAGCAGAAGATTTTTTTTTTTTTTTTACACAGTGGTTACCACTTATCAAAACCCGGAAGCCACTCAGGGATAAGGGTTATTGCAAGTACATTACGTTAGTGTGGAGATTTGATGAAGTGCTTACTTAAGGGGGCGGTTCATTAGGAATTTGTTAACATTGGACTTGAACACATCCAAGTTGTATTCAGGTGGGAAGCAGGCAGATGTACTAGATGTATTTCGAACAAAAAAAAAAAAATAATTCTCGATCACATTCTGAAATGCGTTGGTTTAAAAATGAAGAACCCTTATTTTAAGCCAATTAAAGTCAAGGGAGATAAGTCAGTTTGTCATACTGTATTGGTTGCGCAACTCTTCCTCATTAAAACATATGATAAAACTCGATAATTCAATAAATTCTATTTTTACTTGTGATTATTTTTCTACTGGATTATTTTTCGTAATTTTTTGGGAATTTGTGTTAATTTTGACATGACACGAGAGTACATAATGTTTTCACCTGAAATGCGTTAGTTTAAAAGATTATTAATATACATGTGCTGTTTTCGTTATAAAAGAGCCATTGGAAATAATCTGTTACAATTTTGACTAGTTTACATTTCACTTCAGAATCTGATAATTATCCTGTCCTGTCTGGCCTGGTCTGGCATTCACTCTAAGATGAAACCGACTTTCCCGAAAGAGGAATTTTCTAGGAAATATTAAATTCACAAACGATCTCCCAGTTGTACATATATCTCCATCAGGGGAGATAATTTTCATAATGTTAGTTTTTGCAATTTTCCTTGCAGAGCAGTGTCGCCATCTTCCTACATACAGCAGCAGGAGGTGAGAGTGACTAAGTGATTAACAACATAGATTAACAATTTGGGTGGATCAAATTCGAACCCAGTTTATTCCATAGTAACATTTTTATTTAAGGATGTTAGTTACCTTCACATGGTCGCTCCAATAAGTACCGTATGTCTTTTTAGAAGGAATTCTAACTAGAAAGATATCACGGAAATGAATGCCAACAATAATCATCTAATTCATTTGAAATTAATGAATGAATGATACTCAACAACATACAGCAGCTGGTATTCCCAAAATGGTCACCCATCGTGGTACTGATCATGCTTAACGTGATTTAATTTTGATGATCTAATGACATAATTGTATTAACACATCTATTACATGGGTAGTCATGTGGTTAAATCAAGCACTGGTTGACCACCATGTCGTCATGTGATATAAGAATCCACCCAGGAAAAAAACAAAACAAGTTTGTCCTTAACAATAGAGTTTACACAGAGTTGAAAGACATTACATTTTGCCTGTTAAGAAAATAGTGATTGCTGCTTTCATCGGCAAAATTATTTATTTATTATTTTTTTTTTTTTTTACACGGGTGTCACCACTTATCAAGGCCCAGAGACCACTCGAGGATAAGGGTTAATAGGTATACATTAGTCATTGTGATTTTAGCATAGTAAACAGTGGGGATTTTGTAACTTGGATTACTTAGGGGGACGATTCAATTAGAACTTGTTCACATTGGACTTTTTTTCTTTTTTTTTTCATAGGTATCAACTCATTATCAAGGCCAAGAGGCCACTCAAGGATAAGGGTTAAAGAGTGTACAGTAGAAATTGGACAATATAATAATCATTAGTAATGAAAATTTGTTAAATTTGATAACTTATATGGAACGGCTCATCAAGAACTTATTTACGTTAGACTTGAAGACAACCATATTGTAGTCAACCGGCATTAAAGACATTTTGTTAACGTAGGTATCATTTAAACACTACAGTGTTTGAATATATGGTTAAGTGTTAGTTTTACTCATTTAGAACTACTTTAAAGCTTCATGCTCATTCATTTTGCAACCAAATTTGAAACAATTTTTACAGTTCATAGATCACCTTCTCAGCTATATTTTGAAATAAAAATTTTCAATTTCTGTTCATTAAAACAAAAATTATAATGAAATTACTAGTGTTCAAAAGTCATCAGAATATGTAAGGAACGTGAGAGGCAGTTTTTCTGATTGGCTATTGGTTACCATAGCAACTTTGACAACATCGACATTTTATAGAGACAATTTCTTCTGATTGGCTGTTGGTTACCATAGCGACTTTTACAACATTGACGTTTTATCTCTAGTTTTCAATGTTTTGTTTTGGTAAAAACACGGTATTTTAATATATTAATAAATGAGTAACGATTGTATTATCTTATCGTTTTATTGTAATAGATATTATTTTGTATATACAAATAATTTATAAATAAATATAAAAAGCCAAGACTTTAGGATTTTTATTGTGTTAATTAACAACAATAATATAGAGAGGTTTGAATGATATATTCATCTATATAATAATTATTAATTTATACCTATATACACTAGTGTTTCATGCACCTGCAATCATCTATTTAGTGTAGCAATTCCTGCCAGTAATAAATATATATATATATATATACGTTTTTTACTGTATTTTTTTTATATATAAGTCATTAAGAATTTTTTTAAAAATTCAATTTAACATTCTATAATCAATATTTTAAGTTATAAATTTATTATACTAGCAGTTCAGCCCAGTTTAACCCGAGCCCTATGTACTGTTCATAACTTTATGTGCATACGTATATATATATTAATAAGTTTGACTCATGTCCAGGTAACCTACATTTAAAATTTCAAGTGTTTAGACCCAAAATTGGCAGAGGAGTTTGGTAGAATCTGCAAAGGTCAACTTTTTCAACTTTGACATTTTGGCAGCGAAATTTTCGCCCAAATACTGATTAAAAAGCTTACTGCATGTCTGAATACCCTTTATATAAAATTTCAAATGTTTAGATCTAACATTGGTTGAATAATTTGCTAGAGACCCCAAAGGTGAAATCTTTTGAACTTTGACCCCTTGACAGCCAAATTTTCGGCCAAAACCCAATTAAAAAGCTTGCCTTATGTCTGAATACACTTTATGTAAAATTTCAAATGTTTAGACCATAAACTGGCTGAGTAATTTGGTAGAGACCACAGAAGTCAATTTTTTTTTTAACTATGACCCCAATTTTGACTCCTTAACATTTATTGTTTTGGGCTCAAATCAAATGAAAATATTTGATCCATGTCTAAGTAACCTACATCTAAAATTTCAAATGTTTAGACCCAAAATTGGCAGAGGACTTTGGTAGAGTTTTTTGAAGGTCAAATCGTTGAACATTGACTCTTTGACAGCCAAATTTCTGGCTGAAAACCGATTAAAAAGATTTTCCCAAATCTCAATACCCCTTATGTCAAATCTCGGGTCCGTAAACTAAAAATTGACAGAATAGTTTGGTAGGGAAATGTACACACACACACACACACACACACACACACACACACACACACACACACACACACACACACACACACACACACACACAATTTCACTTTTAAAGATATATAGATAGATTTTTTTACTGTTTTAACAACTAGTCCTTTTATTTTTCTAAGTTTAATCTTAACCATATTACATTTCATGCTCGTATTTTTCTATGTAATATTACAATGGTTCCTTACACAGTAAATATATACTATATTTCTCTTAGTCTGTCTGTCTGTCTGTCTACATCTTTGACAACTGCAACAGAGCCTGCCGATCCAGGATAGGTTCGCACAGTCACACCAGATGCTGTAATTTCGCAATGGACTAATCTGAGAAGCAAAAATCCATTGTCTCCTGAGACAGACAGATGTTAATAATATTGAGAATATGTGCATATCCTGGAAAAAACAGTTTTGCACACAAAATGTAGTTGCTTTTTATAGCTTGTTTGTTGGGGCATGGCTTGTGTAGTTTTGCTCACGTAGTTGGTCAATAAATACTTTTGAAATCATGACACTATAATAATATATATGAAATCTGGACAAATTAAAATATCATATTTAAGTGTATTTTACGCCCGCCCCTCCCTTTATATATATATATATATATATATATATATATATAAAAGTCACTTTGTGTGTGAGTTCCTTATAGATTCCGAAACAGCTGAGCCTTTCTTTTGCAAATTTCACACAAAGATAATTTATGTGTCTGGCAGTGTTCTTAGATATGTTTTGTACAGTAATTCAGCCGATAAGTATAAAAAGTTCGACCCTAAAAATAGTTCTTTCTTATAGATAAAAAAGAATTTTTACACAGGAATATTTTAGGTTGCACCGGCAAGGGAAATAATAAAATCTCAACGAATAATTTCTTCTTAGAAAAAAACCGATTTGACACCTGAATATATAGCTCAGTAGTAGAGCATTCAACTACTGATTGAATGATCCTGTATTCAAGCCAGAATGTGTCTTACGATTTTATTTTATTTTATTATTAATGAATTCAATTTACGATAAAAAAAAAAAAGGTGCCATTCAAAATCGCCACAAATCATTTCTTTATTTGAACATTTTAAAACTAAACATTAATCAGAAGTGAGTTTCCAGGGCATTCGTCATCAAGCCCAAATATCAGCTGACGTTATATTGTAAACAAACATAGACGGAATTTGATCAACTACATTATTATTATTATTATTAAATATTTTCTTTCTTTTTTTTTTAATTTTTTTTTGCAAATTAGTCCACCGGGCAAATTATTCCTCATAATATATAATATTCAATAGACGATTGATTCTATAATAATACATACACAATCTACATAAATTAGAATATCATGCTTAAGTGTATTGTACGACCGGGCAACGCTGGGCATCCAACTAATATATGTATATATATATCCGTCCCAGGATGGGTAAAATTTATTCTTAGAATAAAATAGTTCTGCACCATTTTTATGTAACCACACCAAGATTAAAATCAAGATTAAATTTTATAAACCATTCGTCTAGAATCCTTATTCCAATTTTTATCAAAATGGATTACATAATTTTTACTGGTTAAAGAGTTAATGATTGTTGTTTCTTAGAGATGAGTATTCATACTGCATTGCTTTATACTCTTTATTTTTTAACTGTGTGATTTGAAATACTCCCAAAGGCAGAATCAGTTGCTCTTCTGTAATTAAGCACTTAAAAATTGGTACAAATCTGTTTGTCTGCAGTCTGTAAAAGAATGAAAAAAAAAGGGGGGGGGGGAATGGTCGCCTTTTTTTTTATTTGCTTGTGATATTGTCACTTAATATGCAAATGAGATGTTTCACCTGATTTTTCAGAGATTAGGTTGATTTAGGATTTGAATGTCAGAGTTGCAAGTGTTGTCAGCAGTGCGTCGATATCTGGAGTAGCAAGTTTTTGTCAATAGCGTGTCGAATTTAACACTTCATTGTTTTCACCAAAAAAACTATCAGAGTTAACATATGGCAGCTTCGCTTTCTAAATGCTCGTATTCAGCTAATAAAAGAATTCAGATTCTGTGCACGTTGTTGGCATAAAATTTGTCTCATGTTTGTCAATGTGAGTTTTTGTATTTCTTTTGTTTCTTTTGTGAGTGTGTGTGTGTGTGTGTGTGTGTGTGTGTGTGTGTGTGTGTGTGTGTGTGTGTACATCCAGTATTTTGTATACGCGATTTGAAGTACATTTGAAATACTATTGTGTCGTTTTGAAATAAGAGATTTGTTGATTTTTTTTGTTGTTGTTTTATTATTCTCTATTTTTTTTTTTACTTTAATTTTCTTCTGTTCTTAGTGGGGATCGGGGGGGGGGAGTCCTACTGAATGCCAGGCATTCACCCTATATCTCATACATTCCAATCAAGAGATCTATTTAAGATTCTAACCGACCCTTTAAGTGCAATTGCTTGTATCTCTCTTGCACTTAGTTCACCGGGTATATTTGCTAAGTAGTTTTTGAAATTCTTTTTCACGAGTCCGTTTGTCCCTATAATTACTGGAATGATGGAGATCTTCCCAAGATTCCAGTTTCTTCTCATGTCGTACATCATGGTTGCTTGTTGAAATGGTGAATAAAACTCTGTATGAACGTCAGAGATTTTATTTGTTCTTGCTAAGTGTTCAAATATTGGTTTCATCAATTTGTTTTGTGTTTTTTAATTTTTGAGATAATGATTGATTATTTATATTATTTAAATTTCTTTGGGCTACTGTTCTCATCTTTAGTGTTATTTTCACAACATTTAGGTTGATATAACCTCTGATCTACTTCTGCAATGATCCACGGCATAATGGATAGAGTACTTGGTAAAATTCAGTTGTAAAGTTATTCTTCTGGAGGTTGAAGGTTCAATCCACAGTGCAGGCGACATTCAACACATCATTGGGAATTACTTAGGACTTTTATTAAGTTTAGGTTTATAGAATGAGGGAATGCTATGCTTGTGGATTAAATAAAGGGGTCTGTTCAAAATTCTGTGCAAATTCCAGAGTTTGCCTGAAAGATTCCAGAGTTTGAATAGATACAACTGAAGAAGATCAGAGGTTACACTAATTGAAACGTTGTGAAAATAACACTTAAGATGAGAACAGTAAGGCAAAGAATCCAAATAATACAAATACATCAATTTGTAGTTTGAACATTTTGTGGTCGATAGTGTTGCCGTCATGTTACAAGCAGTAATCGCAATAGTCATCATTTCGATTTTGCAACTATGCTTAATTCCTAAGCTCGGCACTGATTGGTGCAAGCATGTGACTTCTTTTCTGGTTCACCCAGTCACAGGCCATCTTTTGGGCAAGCTGAGTTTACAACCAAAGCTGATAAAAAAGAAGGCGAACAAGACTTTTTCTCTTTTGTTGGCCAGAACACGGTACTAATAACAATTCATGACATTGTTAAGAGAATCCCTAAACTTCTCTCTTGGGACTTCAACAGAAACCCATCTGGGCCACTGGCTGTGGGTTTGAATTCAACAAGAGGGCAATAATTCATCATGTCTGCTACAACAGTAGACTTAATATAATATACAGACTAGTGATGGGACAATTCCAATATTTTTTCCGTTTCCGATACAATTACCGATTCTATACTAAATTTCCGATTCCAGTACAATTACCAATTCTGTACTAAATTCCCGATTCCAATACAATTACCGATTCCGTACTAAATTCCCAATTCCGATACAATTACTGATTCTGTACTAAATTCCTGATTCTGATACAATTACTGATTCTGTACTAAATTCCCGATTCCGATACATTTACCAATTCTGTACTAAATTCCCAATTCCGATACATTTACCGATTCTGTACTAAATTCCCGATTCTGATACAATTACTGATTCTGTACTAAATTCCCGATTCCGATACAATTACTGATTCTGTACTAAATTCCCGATTCCGATACAATTACTGATTCTGTACTAAATTCCCGATTCCGATACAATTACTGATTCTGTACTAAATTCCCGATTCCGATACAATTACTGATTCTGTACTAAATTCCCGATTCCGATACAATTACTGATTCTGTACTAAATTCCCGATTCCGATACAATTACTGATTCTGTACTAAATTCCCGATTCCGATACAATTACTGATTCTGTACTAAATTCCCGATTCCGATACAATTACTGATTCTGTACTAAATTCCCGATTCCGATACAATTACTGATTCTGTACTAAATTCCCGATTCCGATACAATTACTGATTCTGTACTAAATTCCCGATTCCGATACAATTACTGATTCTGTACTAAATTCCCGATTCCGATACAATTACTGATTCTGTACTAAATTCCCGATTCCGATACAATTACTGATTCTGTACTAAATTCCCGATTCCGATACAATTACTGATTCTGTACTAAATTCCCGATTCCGATACAATTACTGATTCTGTACTAAATTCCCGATTCCGATACAATTACTGATTCTGTACTAAATTCCCGATTCCGATACAATTACTGATTCTGTACTAAATTCCCGATTCCGATACAATTACTGATTCTGTACTAAATTCCCGATTCCGATACAATTACTGATTCTGTACTAAATTCCCGATTCCGATACAATTACTGATTCTGTACTAAATTCCCGATTCCGATACAATTACTGATTCTGTACTAAATTCCCGATTCCGATACAATTACTGATTCTGTACTAAATTCCCGATTCCGATACAATTACTGATTCTGTACTAAATTCCCGATTCCGATACAATTACTGATTCTGTACTAAATTCCCGATTCCGATACAATTACTGATTCTGTACTAAATTCCCGATTCCGATACAATTACTGATTCTGTACTAAATTCCCGATTCCGATACAATTACTGATTCTGTACTAAATTCCCGATTCCGATACAATTACTGATTCTGTACTAAATTCCCGATTCCGATACAATTACTGATTCTGTACTAAATTCCCGATTCCGATACAATTACTGATTCTGTACTAAATTCCCGATTCCGATACAATTACTGATTCTGTACTAAATTCCCGATTCCGATACAATTACTGATTCTGTACTAAATTCCCGATTCCGATACAATTACTGATTCTGTACTAAATTCCCGATTCCGATACAATTACTGATTCTGTACTAAATTCCCGATTCCGATACAATTACTGATTCTGTACTAAATTCCCGATTCCGATACAATTACTGATTCTGTACTAAATTCCCGATTCCGATACAATTACTGATTCTGTACTAAATTCCCGATTCCGATACAATTACTGATTCTGTACTAAATTCCCGATTCCGATACAATTACTGATTCTGTACTAAATTCCCGATTCCGATACAATTACTGATTCTGTACTAAATTCCCGATTCCGATACAATTACTGATTCTGTACTAAATTCCCGATTCCGATACAATTACTGATTCTGTACTAAATTCCCGATTCCGATACAATTACTGATTCTGTACTAAATTCCCGATTCCGATACAATTACTGATTCTGTACTAAATTCCCGATTCCGATACAATTACTGATTCTGTACTAAATTCCCGATTCCGATACAATTACTGATTCTGTACTAAATTCCCGATTCCGATACAATTACTGATTCTGTACTAAATTCCCGATTCCGATACAATTACTGATTCTGTACTAAATTCCCGATTCCGATACAATTACTGATTCTGTACTAAATTCCCGATTCCGATACAATTACTGATTCTGTACTAAATTCCCGATTCCGATACAATTACTGATTCTGTACTAAATTCCCGATTCCGATACAATTACTGATTCTGTACTAAATTCCCGATTCCGATACAATTACTGATTCTGTACTAAATTCCCGATTCCGATACAATTACTGATTCTGTACTAAATTCCCGATTCCGATACAATTACTGATTCTGTACTAAATTCCCGATTCCGATACAATTACTGATTCTGTACTAAATTCCCGATTCCGATACAATTACTGATTCTGTACTAAATTCCCGATTCCGATACAATTACTGATTCTGTACTAAATTCCCGATTCCGATACAATTACTGATTCTGTACTAAATTCCCGATTCCGATACAATTACTGATTCTGTACTAAATTCCCGATTCCGATACAATTACTGATTCTGTACTAAATTCCCGATTCCGATACAATTACTGATTCTGTACTAAATTCCCGATTCCGATACAATTACTGATTCTGTACTAAATTCCCGATTCCGATACAATTACTGATTCTGTACTAAATTCCCGATTCCGATACAATTACTGATTCTGTACTAAATTCCCGATTCCGATACAATTACTGATTCTGTACTAAATTCCCGATTCCGATACAATTACTGATTCTGTACTAAATTCCCGATTCCGATACAATTACTGATTCTGTACTAAATTCCCGATTCCGATACAATTACTGATTCTGTACTAAATTCCCGATTCCGATACAATTACTGATTCTGTACTAAATTCCCGATTCCGATACAATTACTGATTCTGTACTAAATTCCCGATTCCGATACAATTACTGATTCTGTACTAAATTCCCGATTCCGATACAATTACTGATTCTGTACTAAATTCCCGATTCCGATACAATTACTGATTCTGTACTAAATTCCCGATTCCGATACAATTACTGATTCTGTACTAAATTCCCGATTCCGATACAATTACTGATTCTGTACTAAATTCCCGATTCCGATACAATCACTGATTCTGTACTAAATTCCCGATTCCGATACAATCACTGATTCTGTACTAAATTCCCGATTCCGATACAATCACTGATTCTGTACTAAATTCCCGATTCCGATACAATCACTGATTCTGTACTAAATTCCCGATTCCGATACAATCACTGATTCTGTACTAAATTCCCGATTCCGATACAATCACTGATTCTGTACTAAATTCCCGATTCCGATACAATCACTGATTCTGTACTAAATTCCCGATTCCGATACAATCACTGATTCTGTACTAAATTCCCGATTCCGATACAATCACTGATTCTGTACTAAATTCTCGATTCCGATACAATCACCGATTCTGTACTAAATTCCCGATTCCGATACAATCACCGATTCTGTACTAAATTCCCGATTCCGATACAATTACTGATTCTGTACTAAATTCCCGATTCCGATACAATTACTGATTCTGTACTAAATTCCCGATTCCGATACAATTACCGATTCTGTACTAAATTCCCGATTCCGATACAATTACCGATTCTGTACTAAATTCCCGATTCCGATACAATTACCGATTCTGTACTAAATTCCCGATTCCGATACAATTACCGATTCTGTACTAAATTCCCGATTCCGATACAATTACTGATTCTGTACTAAATTCCCGATTCCGATACAATTACTGATTCTGTACTAAATTCCCGATTCCGATACAATTACTGATTCTGTACTAAATTCCCGATTCCGATACAATTACCGATTCTGTACTAAATTCCCGATTCCGATACAATTACTGATTCTGTACTAAATTCCCGATTCCGATACAATTACTGATTCTGTACTAAATTCCCGATTCCGATACAATTACTGATTCTGTACTAAATTCCCGATTCCGATACAATTACTGATTCTGTACTAAATTCCCGATTCCGATACAATTACTGATTCTGTACTAAATTCCCGATTCCGATACAATTACCGATTCTGTACTAAATTCCCGATTCCGATACAATTACCGATTCTGTACTAAATTCCCGATTCCGATACAATTACCGATTCTGTACTAAATTCCCGATTCCGATACAATTACTGATTCTGTACTAAATTCCCGATTCCGATACAATTACTGATTCTGTACTAAATTCCCGATTCCGATACAATTACTGATTCTGTACTAAATTCCCGATTCCGATACAATTACTGATTCTGTACTAAATTCCCGATTCCGATACAATTACTGATTCTGTACTAAATTCCCGATTCCGATACAATTACTGATTCTGTACTAAATTCCCGATTCCGATACAATTACTGATTCTGTACTAAATTCCCGATTCCGATACAATTACTGATTCTGTACTAAATTCCTGATTCCGATACAATTACTGATTCTGTACTAAATTCCCGATTCCGATACAATTACTGATTCTGTACTAAATTCCCGATTCCGATACAATTACTGATTCTGTACTAAATTCCCGATTCCGATACAATTACTGATTCTGTACTAAATTCCCGATTCCGATACAATTACTGATTCTGTACTAAATTCCCGATTCCGATACAATCACTGATTCTGTACTAAATTCCCGATTCCGATACAATCACTGATTCTGTACTAAATTCCCGATTCCGATACAATTACTGATTCTGTACTAAATTCCCGATTCCGATACAATTACTGATTCTGTACTAAATTCCCGATTCCGATACAATTACTGATTCTGTACTAAATTCCCGATTCCGATACAATTACTGATTCTGTACTAAATTCCCGATTCCGATACAATTACTGATTCTGTACTAAATTCCCGATTCCGATACAATTACTGATTCTGTACTAAATTCCCGATTCCGATACAATTACTGATTCTGTACTAAATTCCCGATTCCGATACAATTACTGATTCTGTACTAAATTCCCGATTCCGATACAATTACCGATTCTGTACTAAATTCCCGATTCCGATACAATTACTGATTCTGTACTAAATTCCCGATTCCGATACAATTACTGATTCTGTACTAAATTCCCGATTCCGATACAATTACTGATTCTGTACTAAATTCCCGATTCCGATACAATTACCGATTCTGTACTAAATTCCCGATTCCGATACAATTACCGATTCTGTACTAAATTCCCGATTCCGATACAATTACCGATTCTGTACTAAATTCCCGATTCCGATACAATTACCGATTCTGTACTAAATTCCCGATTCCGATACAATTACTGATTCTGTACTAAATTCCCGATTCCGATACAATTACCGATTCTGTACTAAATTCCCGATTCCGATACAATTACTGATTCTGTACTAAATTCCCGATTCCGATACAATTACTGATTCTGTACTAAATTCCCGATTCCGATACAATTACCGATTCTGTACTAAATTCCCGATTCCGATACAATTACCGATTCTGTACTAAATTCCCGATTCCGATACAATTACTGATTCTGTACTAAATTCCCGATTCCGATACAATTACTGATTCTGTACTAAATTCCCGATTCCGATACAATTACTGATTCTGTACTAAATTCCCGATTCCGATACAATTACTGATTCTGTACTAAATTCCCGATTCCGATACAATTACCGATTCTGTACTAAATTCCCGATTCCGATACAATTACCGATTCTGTACTAAATTCCCGATTCCGATACAATTACCGATTCTGTACTAAATTCCCGATTCCGATACAATTACCGATTCTGTACTAAATTCCCGATTCCGATACAATTACTGATTCTGTACTAAATTCCCGATTCCGATACAATTACCGATTCTGTACTAAATTCCCGATTCCGATACAATTACTGATTCTGTACTAAATTCCCGATTCCGATACAATTACCGATTCTGTACTAAATTCCCGATTCCGATACAATTACCGATTCTGTACTAAATTCCCGATTCCGATACAATTACCGATTCTGTACTAAATTCCCGATTCCGATACAATTACCGATTCTGTACTAAATTCCCGATTCCGATACAATTACCGATTCTGTACTAAATTCCCGATTCCGATACAATTACTGATTCTGTACTAAATTCCCGATTCCGATACAATTACCGATTCTGTACTAAATTCCCGATTCCGATACAATTACTGATTCTGTACTAAATTCCTGATTCCGATACAATTACCGATTCTGTACTAAATTCCCGATTCCGATACAATTACCGATTCTGTACTAAATTCCCGATTCCGATACAATTACCGATTCTGTACTAAATTCCCGATTCCGATACAATTACCGATTCTGTACTAAATTCCCGATTCCGATACAATTACTGATTCTGTACTAAATTCCCGATTCCGATACAATTACTGATTCTGTACTAAATTCCCGATTCCGATACAATTACTGATTCTGTACTAAATTCCCGATTCCGATACAATTACTGATTCTGTACTAAATTCCCGATTCCGATACAATTACCGATTCTGTACTAAATTCCCGATTCCGATACAATTACTGATTCTGTACTAAATTCCCGATTCCGATACAATTACCGATTCTGTACTAAATTCCCGATTCCGATACAATTACCGATTCTGTACTAAATTCCCGATTCCGATACAATTACTGATTCTGTACTAAATTCCCGATTCCGATACAATTACTGATTCTGTACTAAATTCCCGATTCCGATACAATTACCGATTCTGTACTAAATTCCCGATTCCGATACAATTACTGATTCTGTACTAAATTCCCGATTCCGATACAATTACTGATTCTGTACTAAATTCCCGATTCCGATACAATTACTGATTCTGTACTAAATTCCCGATTCCGATACAATTACTGATTCTGTACTAAATTCCCGATTCCGATACAATTACTGATTCTGTACTAAATTCCCGATTCCGATACAATTACTGATTCTGTACTAAATTCCCGATTCCGATACAATTACCGATTCTGTACTAAATTCCCGATTCCGATACAATTACCGATTCTGTACTAAATTCCCGATTCCGATACAATTACCGATTCTGTACTAAATTCCCGATTCCGATACAATTACTGATTCTGTACTAAATTCCCGATTCCGATACAATTACTGATTCTGTACTAAATTCCCGATTCCGATACAATTACTGATTCTGTACTAAATTCCCGATTCCGATACAATTACTGATTCTGTACTAAATTCCCGATTCCGATACAATTACTGATTCTGTACTAAATTCCCGATTCCGATACAATTACTGATTCTGTACTAAATTCCCGATTCCGATACAATTACTGATTCTGTACTAAATTCCCGATTCCAATACAATTACTGATTCTGTACTAAATTCCCGATTCCGATACAATTACTGATTCTGTACTAAATTCCCGATTCCGATACAATTACCGATTCTGTACTAAATTCCCGATTCCGATACAATTACTGATTCTGTACTAAATTCCCGATTCCGATACAATTACCGATTCTGTACTAAATTCCCGATTCCGATACAATTACCGATTCTGTACTAAATTCCCGATTCCGATACAATTACCGATTCTGTACTAAATTCCCGATTCCAATACAATTACCGATTCTGTACTAAATTCCCGATTCCGATACAATTACTGATTCTGTACTAAATTCCCGATTCCGATACAATTACCGATTCTGTACTAAATTCCCGATTCCGATACAATTACTGATTCTGTACTAAATTCCCGATTCCGATACAATTACCGATTCTGTACTAAATTCCCGATTCCAATACAATTACTGATTCTGTACTAAATTCCCGATTCCGATACAATTACCGATTCTGTACTAAATTCCCGATTCCGATACAATTACTGATTCTGTACTAAATTCCCGATTCCGATACAATTACCGATTCTGTACTAAATTCCCGATTCCAATACAATTACTGATTCTGTACTAAATTCCCGATTCCGATACAATTACCGATTCTGTACTAAATTCCCGATTCCGATACAATTACCGATTCTGTACTAAATTCCCGATTCCGATACAATTACTGATTCTGTACTAAATTCCCGATTCCGATACAATTACCGATTCTGTACTAAATTCCCGATTCCGATACAATTACCGATTCTGTACTAAATTCCCGATTCCGATACAATTACCGATTCTGTACTAAATTCCCGATTCCGATACAATTACCGATTCTGTACTAAATTCCCGATTCCGATACAATTACCGATTCTGTACTAAATTCCCGATTCCGATACAATTACTGATTCTGTACTAAATTCCCGATTCCGATACAATTACTGATTCTGTACTAAATTCCCGATTCCGATACAATTACTGATTCTATACTAAATTCCCGATTCCGATACAATTACTGATTCTGTACTAAATTCCCGATTCCGATACAATTACCGATTCTGTACTAAATTCCCGATTCCGATACAATTACTGATTCTGTACTAAATTCCCGATTCCGATACAATTACCGATTCTGTACTAAATTCCCGATTCCGATACAATTACCGATTCTGTACTAAATTCCCGATTCCGATACAATTACTGATTCTGTACTAAATTCCCGATTCCGATACAATTACTGATTCTGTACTAAATTCCCGATTCCGATACAATTACCGATTCTGTACTAAATTCCCGATTCCGATACAATTACTGATTCTGTACTAAATTCCCGATTCCGATACAATTACCGATTCTGTACTAAATTCCCGATTCCGATACAATTACTGATTCTGTACTAAATTCCCGATTCCGATACAATTACCGATTCTGTACTAAATTCCCGATTCCGATACAATTACCGATTCTGTACTAAATTCCCGATTCCGATACAATTACCGATTCTGTACTAAATTCCCGATTCCGATACAATTACCGATTCTGTACTAAATTCCCGATTCCGATACAATTACTGATTCTGTACTAAATTCCCGATTCCGATACAATTACTGATTCTGTACTAAATTCCCGATTCCGATACAATTACTGATTCTGTACTAAATTCCCGATTCCGATACAATTACCGATTCTGTACTAAATTCCCGATTCCGATACAATTACCGATTCTGTACTAAATTCCCGATTCCGATACAATTACTGATTCTGTACTAAATTCCCGATTCCGATACAATTACTGATTCTGTACTAAATTCCCGATTCCGATACAATTACTGATTCTGTACTAAATTCCCGATTCCGATACAATTACTGATTCTGTACTAAATTCCCGATTCCGATACAATTACTGATTCTGTACTAAATTCCCGATTCCGATACAATTACCGATTCTGTACTAAATTCCCGATTCCGATACAATTACTGATTCTGTACTAAATTCCCGATTCCGATACAATTACTGATTCTGTACTAAATTCCCGATTCCGATACAATTACTGATTCTGTACTAAATTCCCGATTCCGATACAATTACCGATTCTGTACTAAATTCCCGATTCCGATACAATTACCGATTCTGTACTAAATTCCCGATTCCGATACAATTACTGATTCTGTACTAAATTCCCGATTCCGATACAATTACTGATTCTGTACTAAATTCCCGATTCCGATACAATTACCGATTCTGTACTAAATTCCCGATTCCGATACAATTACCGATTCTGTACTAAATTCCCGATTCCGATACAATTACTGATTCTGTACTAAATTCCCGATTCCGATACAATTACTGATTCTGTACTAAATTCCCGATTCCGATACAATTACTGATTCTGTACTAAATTCCCGATTCCGATACAATTACCGATTCTGTACTAAATTCCCGATTCCGATACAATTACCGATTCTGTACTAAATTCCCGATTCCGATACAATTACTGATTCTGTACTAAATTCCCGATTCCGATACAATTACTGATTCTGTACTAAATTCCCGATTCCGATACAATTACCGATTCTGTACTAAATTCCCGATTCCGATACAATTACCGATTCTGTACTAAATTCCCGATTCCGATACAATTACCGATTCTGTACTAAATTCCCGATTCCGATACAATTACCGATTCTGTACTAAATTCCCGATTCCGATACAATTACTGATTCTGTACTAAATTCCCGATTCCGATACATTTTTTTTTAATTTTTTTTTTTTATTCAATTTTCACCCCAAACAAGGCACAGTGCCACTTTGAAGCAGGGGGCTACTATTAGGGAATTAATTAGCGGGGTCATTATGAAGGGAGAAGAGTAGAAAGATGTTTGTTAACATTACACTTGAACTTCTGCATATCATTGCAGTTGGGAAAGCAGAATCCCGGAAGGGAGTTCCAAAGACCCGCAGTTCTGGGGAAGAAACTATTGGAGTAGAAGGCTTTCTTGCACCTAGGGATCTCCACTGTAAAGGGATGAGACTTAGTAGCTTGTCGGGTTTGTCGGGGGTAGTTACGTCGGGGAGGTACAAGTGTTTGCAGTTCGTCAGAGCATTCACCATTAAAGTATTTGTAGAACAGGCGGAGAGATGCAACATCTCGTCGATGGGACAGAGGTTGAAGCCTAGATGACAGTTCAGGACCTATCAGGTTTGCGACTCTTTTTTGAACCCTGTCCAGGAGCGAGAGACAAGCAGCAGATGCACCAGCCCAGATGTGACAACAGTACTCGATACATGGGCGAATGGTTGCCTTATAGAGGTATAGGATACTGGCAGGCGTAAGTAGTTTTCTAGCACGGTAGAGGGAGCCAACCTTCCTTGCAGCAGCCTTGGCAATGCTCTCAATGTATCTATTCCAGTTCATATTCCCTGTAAACGTTAGGCCGAGGAGTTTAAAAGAAGTACTTTCAGGCAATGTGTTCTTGGCCATTGCTATTGGTGGTAGAGAAGGTTTCTTGTAATTATTGAAGGAAACAAGCTTAGTCTTAGCAGCATTGAATGAGACCAACCATTTTTGTCCCCATTCCACTACGGATTGGAGGTCATCCTCTAGTGTTTCTGCCATTTTCTTGGATATGTGTTCATTTGTTTTCCCCTCATATCTGTTATAGAGAGTGGTGGCATCGGCAAATATACCCATCTCCGAAACAATATTATCAGGGAGGTCGTTTATGAATATCAGGAACAATAGAGGTCCAAGGATAGACCCCTGAGGCACTCCCGCATTTATGTCATATTGTTTGGATGTACGTCCATCGAGGACAACTTTGATTTTTCTATTACTTAAGAAGGATTTAATTACGTTATGAATTCTTCCAGTGATTCCATATGATCTAATTTTCCTTAGAAGACCATCGTGCCATACCCTGTCAAAAGCCTTAGATATATCAAGGGCCACCGCTCTACCCTCTCCTGTTTTATCCAATGAACGGTATATACGTTCAGAAACTACAGTTAAGATATCTGCTGTTGAACGGGCTTGCCTGAATCCATATTGTTTGTCAGTCAAGAGTTTAGCAGCTGTTTGGTGCTGGACTAGGGCTTTATTAACTAAGGACTCAAATATTTTGGCGAAAAGCGGGAGGAGGCTAATGGGGCGATAATTTAGTGGGTCAGTTCTTTCACCAGAATTCTTGAAGACTGGTACCACAGAGGCGGTTTTCCAGCAGTCGGGAAAACAAGATTCGTTAAGGCATTTATTGTAAAGTTTGGACAGAACTGGAGCAACCTCGGCAGAGCATTTTTTTAATAGCACAGCCGGGATGAGATCTGGTCCACATGCTTTAGAGGTGTCTAGGTTTTTTATAATAGCATGTACCTGAGAAGGGGTGATTTTCAAGTCGTCAAGTGTGGCGTCTGTTCGCAGAGGAAAATCAGGGAGTGAGTGGTGTACCGAGTTCAGTGTGGAGTTTGAGGCAAACCGACTGGCAAGCAGATTAGCCTTGTCAGTTGCCGTGCACCAATTCTGTACTAAATTCCCGATTCCGATACAATTACTGATTCCGATTATTTATAAATATTTAACTATAAAATGGTTATTTTGTCATGATTACCATAAAAACCATCGTAAATATGTCTATATTTACTCCAGCATAAAAAGCACACTTTTGAGGGGGTAATCTATGGTTTTTAGTTTTACTGAAAGTTTAAATCAATAAATTATTGTTATTATTATTATTATTATTACTACTAGCAGTGGAAGATGTTGTTTTAAATAAAATCAAATAAAAAAAAGATAATTAAAGGAATGATTTTTTGGCATTGGAAAATAGACAATTTTTTTCCGATTCCCGTTTTTCTGATTCATGATTCTGATTCATCGTCCCAACACTAAAAGACACACACAACTACATAATTATATGGACATGGACCTGATTTCAACATCTGTGTACTATACAGAAACATTCTCCATATATGAGCACTTTTTCTTTTCTTACAAACAGGACATTCCTCTTTCCTTCATATATCAACACTTTTCCCTTCTCTAACGTGGCATTTATTTTACATCTCCAAGACTCTCTAACCTTCCATCTTCGTCCATACTTATTGACTTATTCCAATATTAATACCATTCTCTTCCCATCCATTTTATTTACTTGTTAACGAAAACGGATCAATAAAGTTGTTCTAAATTGCAGAAATGATTGCTTACCTTTTTGAAAATAGTTATGGGTCACCAAAGGGAAAATATATATATATACTAGCAAGCCGCCCGGCGTTGCCTGGTCGTAAAATATGCATAAATATTATATTTTAGTTAACGCAGATTTCTTATTTATTTTAAACAGGAATACTGTAGGCATTAAACATAACGTTAAATTCCTTTGAAAAAAAAATGAAGTAAAAAAAAGGGGAAAGAAACTGAGACATGTGCATTTCTTGTAAGTAAAAAAAAAAAATATACTCGAGCTGAGATCGAAACCAGAACCTAAAAACAGTGAGTCAAGTATGATAACCATTAGTCCAGCATGCCACATTTTTTAAAAAGTGTTTTCAAACCTACTTTTTCTTAACATTTGTCATGTTTCATGATTGCGTATGTGCAGTCGTTAAACAGTTGACGAATCCGATGACCGTCAAGTATGAATTTTTCAATTTTGACTCCTTAGCAGCCCTTTTTTTCTGGATGAAAACAGATTAAAATTTTTCCACGTCTAAATATCTTATATATCGAATTGCAAGTCTGTAAATTAAAAATTCATTGAGTATATAGGTTGAGAAGTGTCCTCACACACGCACACATTCTCACCTTTATATATATATATTAGTGACCTGACAAGGCCACAGAGGAGACAACAGAAGCAGCAAACTAAAGTTGGCCTGCTAGGACACTATATATACAAATGTAGGCAAATTTGAGCATATTTTATTGTTTTGAAAATATAGGTTCTTTTTTTTACCAATTATCATAAAATTTTAACCATATAATAGTATTCATAATCTTTAAAAAAGCCTGCAAATTTTCACTTTTGGGGGGTAATTTTATAATTTTGAAATCTCAGTGACTATTGATCAGAATTTAACAAATGAAGGCTCATTGGAAAGATAATGACCTGAATTGTGTAGTGGGCTATGTGATATTTGCTCTTAAGGTCGCATATTATTGTTTAAACAAGTGGGGGATGACTTTTCTATATCAATTTAACATAAAATGAGCACCTACTTTATGGCCGCCTTGGGTGTTTATTTTACATTAAATTAATATAGAAAAGTGATCCCCCACTTTTTAAAACTATAATTTATTCATATCATTGAAATTACTCATTTCCTGGGATTTTAACTGTTGTTTTCATATTCAGCACCCTTTAAAACCTATAATAGTGATAATTTTAAAGGATTTTTTGTGAGTAAAAAGATACTGCACCTTTACCAATATTTCAATCATAGTCATTTGTTTCCCTAGCTTTACATATGAATTACAAAATCTCTGATATTTCCCCACAAACTCTGGCTTTGATGGAGAGGAGATTAAAACTTGCTGCTATGGTTTCAAATGATCTGAAATAACAGTAAGGGGAGACTTGATTCCAAATGTTTCTCATATTTGAGTGATTTTGTTTCTGCCATTTCTTTTTTGAGCATTTTCCATCATTTTTCACGGCAGGCTTTCTTTGTTTGATTTTATATTCTTTTCTATGCTGTCTGGCAGGGGAAGTAGATTAAGGAAGACATACATATATCTGACGTTGCCTGGGATTGAATGAGGATTAACGAAAATTCCACACTTCCGATACTTTTATTGTCATCGAAATTGGTGAAATCGTCCATTTGTCAATCAAATCGATTGATTGCCTACTCTAGTCGGGGACCCACTATGATCCACCAGGAGGAAGCTTCACATGCCCCCCTCCCCCCGCAGTGACTTAACCCACAACACATTGTAGTCTACATTGCACTGCAGTAAAACCTACTGTTGATTTTATAAAATCATTTTTTTAATTAAAGTTTAAAATGCAAGAGTCAAGTATCATGGTTCAGTTGTGCTCTAAACAGAAACATTTCGAATGCGCCCCTATCCTATCAAAGAACCTATTGTTGATTTTATATGCTAGACCCTTCTACTTGTGCAGTGAAAAAAATCCTCAAATGCAGTTGTGATGTTAGGCTGTATAAGGGTGTTAACTTTGGTCGAAATCGGACTGTTCTTTCTTTAATCAGATTTTTTCGATTATCGATTTTCGATACTTATCAGGGGCATTCAGATACAAAACCTTTCTAAGAACACTTACAGACACAAAATGTACATTTGTGTGAATTTTATTTAAAAATTGTCTCGGCCGTTTCAGATTCCATAGGCAACAAACTCTCTCCCTCTCACACACACAATGTATCTTTAATAATTAAATAAGAATGTAAACATCTAGAAGTGCAAGCCATTTTGAGTTTCAGAACAGTTTCAGATGGTTCGCTGTTACACACAAGTCCTGGGAGGTGACTTGTTTGTAGTGGACAGTTCCACAGAACAAAATATTCTTACCGTGTCGAAACCCGGGAAAGAACATGTGAAATTGCTCCAGAAAAGGTTTAATATTTATGAAGCAATTCTGGTTTCTGATTGGTTGGTAGCAGAATGTGAATTAATTTGATTCGTCTGTTCTTAGCAGCATCGTTTATAAATAGAATCGTCCGACTGTGTGGGATCATACCCCATTAGCATCCAAAATATTGCAACAAAACATATAAATAAAGTGCTAATAATAGCAGGACGTGATAAGTAGTATAATGGATTCATCCGAATCGTATAAATATAACAGACTTACAAATTAAAAAAATATATTCATTTTCAATGGGTAGTGTCTCCTTGCTGCTTCGGTTACTTGGACACCGGGTATGTAAAGAACTAGTCAAGAATTCGTTCTTGACAATCAGCCTGACAAGTGCGAGGCCTGAAACTGGCCCAGTACCTGTCGGACTGATAAGGTACGTCGTCTGTGTATCACCCAGGAGGTCCACCCTCTCAGGCCTTGCCACTTGGCCTCCATGTGGGGTAAGTTTATTGCTCACCGTCCAAAGCGCCTCGATCGGGGAATGCTGATGGGGATGCTCAGGCAGTTTTTGCTGAGCAAGAGTGCCCCTCCTTTAGGAGAGCTTGCTTGACATCTCACTTTCCCGACCTTGTCACATAATGCTGAAGTGGGTAGCGTTAAAATATCTATCCATGCTGAATCTGAAGACAGGGACGAGTTTCGCAGGTAAGGAAGATATTTTTTTGATGGCATGATTAGACTAGCCAAATTAACCTGGAGCAAGTAACTAGATCAAATATTCGGAACATTTATTTTGTTCTTGTGATTAACGGAAGTGATGTTTGATCAATATTGCTGGAGAGCCATGATTTAATATACAGTTTTTAAATCCCCAAAACAGTGTTTCGTGGTAGACAGCTGATGACCCCTGAAATAACATTAGTATCATTGTGAATTCGAGAAAGCAAGTTGACGCAGTGATTGCAGGTGATTAAATGACTTACTGACTAAATAGTTTTCAAACGAATGATAAAAAAAATATAAAAATTAAATAAGTTTCTTTTAAATTTTAAAAGGTAAAAAAAACTTTCAAGACTATATATATATATATATATATATATATATATATATATATATATGAAGTAAAAATTTGGAATTAGATTCTGTAAATTAAAATTTATAACAAATTTATTATTCAACAAAGAATACAAAGATTTTTCCTTATTCCATGGAGTTTCAACAAATGGCTCATATCCACAAAGGAAACAGCAAAATAAAATTTATAGGTAGTCTATAAATTTTGCTGGTTAGTACATAAATTGAAAACTTAAGTTTGTATGAAAATTTATAGAAGGCAATATAATACTTTACTTTGGAAGTCTATTCCAAGGCCGAGGGATTCAGATTAAGAATGCAGCTCTCTTTTGGTTTACTCGAAATCGGTGTTGAAAAAGATGCATATAATGTTCGTAAAGTCCTTTTTCTGGTGCAAGAATGAATAAAAAGTTCTGAGGTATATATCATAATGCCTAATGTGGAGATTATAGATCAAAATCTGATCACCGTATAATCGT
The DNA here is from genome assembly GCF_053919585.1 of Euprymna scolopes. NCBI lineage: Eukaryota > Metazoa > Mollusca > Cephalopoda > Sepiida > Sepiolidae > Euprymna > Euprymna scolopes. The sequence goes on from NC_136484.1 coordinate 46,602,583, forward strand.
TGATGCTTAAGAGAGAAAAGTTTAAGCTTTTTGAGTCGGCTGTCAGATTTTTCTTTTTTTTTTTCTCTTCATCTTGTTGGTTATTAACCTTGAGGGGTATCTCACTTGTGGATACAGCAAAATAGTAAAATCAGTATGGTCACTACGATATATATATGACATAGGACCTATAGGAGCAGTGCAGAGGAGGGCTACGAAATTGGTCCCAGATCTGCATGATCTATACTACAAGAAACGACTGCAACAACTGGATCTTCCAATTCTGGTACTCTGTCAAATGAGAGGAAGATCCAGTATCTTCTTCAGAGAAGATTTTTTTTTTCTTTTTATCTTGCTGGTATTAACTGTGAAGGGTATCTGACTTGTGGATACAGCAAAATATACGTCCAATCTTGTTGTCGAATGTTGAGTAATATCTGAATTGGATATC